>NW_026893751.1:300000-441053 GCF_032452875.1 Bos javanicus | reverse complement strand
TTCAGTGCCTGCTCAGCCACGTGATCACTGCATGCACAGTCACGTGATCAGCGCCTCAGTCACGATCACCGATGATAAACACGTGATCAGTGAACGACCAGCCAGGTGATCAGTGCATGCGCAGTCAGGTGGTCAGTGCATGATCAGCCACGTGATCAGTGCGCGCACAGTCCCATGATCAGCGCCTGTCAGTCACTGATCATTGCCTGATAAACACGTGATCAGTGCATGATGAGCCATGCGATCAGTGCCCGATCAGCCACGCCATCAGTGCATGCGCAGTCACGCCATCAGTGCATGATAGCCACGTGATCAGTGCATGCTCAGTCACGTGATCTGGACTTGATCAGCCACGTGATCAGTGCCTGCAGAGTCACGTGATCAGGGCCTGCTGAGCTGCGTGATTCCTGCCGGCTCATCTGCATGACAATTGCCAGCTGAGCTGCGTGATTCCTGTCGGCTCATCTGCTTGACAATTGCCAGCTGAGCTGCGTGATTCCTGCCTGGTCACGTGCTTGATTATTGCCAGTTGAGCAGCATGATTCGTCACTGCTGAGCTCCATGCTTATTGCCTGCTGATTGCGTGGTTCGTGGTCTGCTCAGCTCTTTGAGTATCGCCTCCTGAGGTCCCTGTTCGGTCGCCACCTGCCGGGGACCAGCCCCAACTGATCCAGGGTATTCGAAGGAGAGATGGCCTAGGCGACTATTTATATGCTAATCAGAGATGTCAAGAATAATAGTATGAGGAGAGCTCAGTAGGAAAATTCGGTGGAGAAAAGAGACTGAGTAGCTTGGTTTACGCGGAAGACCAATCAAACTTCAAGACAAGAAGTTTGCACCACTTACGAGGCCGCAGGCGCCCTCTCGAATAGCGAAAGGTGCCTCACCCTAGACACCTTCTCGAGTGGGTCTTAGCAGCCCAGGCATAATTAGTAAGCGTGGTGGGTTCCGCGCCCAGATGGAGACTCAGCTGGAAGTTAAGGAAGAATGACAAGGAACTTTATGAATTGGAGCTGTAAGTTAACTTGACAGAGAGAGCGAGATGGTGGTGGGGGACAGCCCCCAGTGAAATCAGAGGTGAGAGCACAAAGCAATACAGTAGGCAGACTCTGGTTTTTGGGGGAGATGCTCGAGAATATCCGGGTGGACTCCTGAGGCTCGATCCCGCATTTGCGTATGCCGAGCCTCCTTCCTCATGACCTTGTCCAGAGTGGAATGCCTCCCGGCTCCCGGCACATGATCAGTGCATGCTCAGTCACGATATCAGTGCCTGCTCAGCCACGTGATCACTGACGGCACAGTCACGTGATCAGCGCCTCTCAGTCACGTGATCACCGTATGATAAACACGTGATCAGTGAACGACCAGCCACGTGATCACCGCATGCGTCAGGTGGTCAGTTCCTGATCAGCCACCTGATCAGTGCGCACAGTCCCCTGATCAGCGCCTGTCAGTCACTGATCACTGCCTGATAAACACGCGATCAGTGCCCGAACAGCCACGCCATCAGTGCATGCGCAGTCACGCGATCAGTGCATGATAGCCACGTGATCAGTGCGGCACAGTCCCATGATCAGCGCCTGTCAGTCACTGATCATTGCCTGATAAACACGTGATCAGTGCATGATGAGCCATGTGATCAGTGCCCGATCAGCCACGCCATCAGTGCATGCGCAGTCACGCCATCAGTGCATGATAGCCACGTGATCAGTGCATGCCTCAGTCACGTGATCTGGACTTGATCAGCCACGTGATCAGTGCCTGCAGAGTCACGTGATCAGGGCCTGCTGAGCTGCGTGATTCTGCCGGCTCATCTGCATGACAATTGCCAGCTGAGCTGCGTGATTCCTGTCGGCTCATCTGCTTGACAATTGCCAGCTGAGCTGCGTGATTCCTGCCTGGTCACGTGCTTGATTATTGCCAGTTGAGCAGCATGATTCGTCACTGCTGAGCTCCATGCTTATTGCCTGCTGATTGCGTGGTTCGTGTCTGCTCAGCTCTTTGAGTATCGCCTCCTGAGGTCCCTGTTCGGTCGCCACCTGCCGGGACCAGCCCCAACTGATCCAGGGTATTCGAAGGAGAGATGGCCTAGGCGACTATTTATATGCTAATCAGAGATGTCAAGAATAATAGTATGAGGAGAGCTCAGTAGGAAAATTCGGTGGAGAAAAGAGACTGAGTAGCTTGGTTTACGCGGAAGACCAATCAAACTTCAAGACAAGAAGTTTGCACCACTTACGTAGGCCGCAGGCGCCCTCCCGAATAGCGAAAGGTGCCTCACCCTAGACACCTTCTCGAGTGGGTCTTAGCAGCCCAGGCATAATTAGTAAGCGTGGTGGGTTCCGCGCTGCCCAGATGGAGACTCAGCTGGAAGTTAAAGGGAAGAATGACAAGGAACTTTATGAATTGGAGCTGTAAGTTAACCTTTGACAGAGAGAGCGAGATGGTGGTGGGGGACAGCCCCCAGTGAAATCAGAGGTGAGAGCACAAAGCAATACAGTAGGCAGACTCCGGTTTTTTTGGGGGGGAGATGCTCGAGAATATCCGGGTGGACTCCCTGAGGCTCGATCCCGCATTTGCGTATGCCGAGCCTCCTTCCTCATGACCTTTGTCCAGAGTGGAATGCCTCCCCGGCTCCCGGCACATGATCAGTGCATGCTCAGTCACGATATCAGTGCCTGCTCAGCCACGTGATCACTGACGGCACAGTCACGTGATCAGCGCCTTCAGTCACGTGATCACCGTATGATAAACACGTGATCAGTGAACGACCAGCCACGTGATCAGTCAGGTGGTCAGTTCCTGATCAGCCACCTGATCAGTGCGCACAGTCCCACTGATCAGCGCCTGTCAGTCACTGATCACTGCCTGATAAAACGTGATCAGTGCATGATGAGCCATGTGATCAGTGCCCGATCAGCCACGCCATCAGTGCATGCGCAGTCACGCCATCAGTGCATGATAGCCACGTGATCAGTGCATGCTCAGTCACGTGATCTGGACTTGATCAGCCACGTGATCAGTGCCTGCAGAGTCACGTGATCAGGGCCTGCTGAGCTGCGTGATTCCTGCCGGCTCATCTGCATGACAATTGCCAGCTGAGATGCGTGATTCCTGTCGGCTCATCTGCTTGACAATTGCCAGCTGAGCTGCGTGATTCCTGCCTGGTCACGTGCTTGATTATTGCCAGTTGAGCAGCATGATTCGTCACTGCTGAGCTCCATGCTTATTGCCTGCTGATTGCGTGGTTCGTGTCTGCTCAGCTCTTTGAGTATCGCCTCCTGAGGTCCCTGTTCGGTCGCCACCTGCCGGGACCAGCCCCAACTGATCCAGGGTATCCGAAGGAGAGATGGCCTAGGCGACTATTTATATGCTAATCAGAGATGTCAAGAATAATAGTATGAGGAGAGCTCAGTAGGAAAATTCGGTGGAGAAAAGAGACTGAGTAGCTTGGTTTACGCGGAAGACCAATCAAACTTCAAGACAAGAAGTTTGCACCACTTACGTAGGCCGCAGGCGCCTCGAATAGCGAAAGGTGCCTCACCCTAGACACCTTCTCGAGTGGGTCTTAGCAGCCCAGGCATAATTAGTAAGGGTGGGTTCCGCGCTCCAGATGGAGACTCAGCTGGAAGTTAAAGGGAAGAATGACAAGGAACTTTATGAATTGGAGCTGTGTTAAGCTCTTTGACAGAGAGAGCGAGATGGTGGTGGGGGACAGCCCCCAGTGAAATCAGAGGTGAGAGCACAAAGCAATACAGTAGGCAGACTCCGGCTTTTTTGGGGGAGATGCTCGAGAATATCCGGGTGGACTCCTGAGGCTCGATCCCGCATTTGCGTATGCCGAGCCTCCTTCCTCATGACCTTTGTCCAGAGTGGAATGCCTCCCCGGCTCCCGGCACATGATCAGTGCATGCTCAGTCACGATATCAGTGCCTGCTCAGCCACGTGATCACTGACGGCACAGTCACGTGATCAGCGCCTCAGTCACGTGATCACCGTATGATAAACACGTGATCAGTGAACGACCAGCCACGTGATCACTGCATGCGCGGTCAGGTGGTCAGTTCCTGATCAGCCACCTGATCAGTGCGTGCACAGTCCCCCCATGATCAGCGCCTGTCAGTCACTGATCACTGCCTGATAAACACGTGATCAGTGCATGATGAGCCATGTGATCAGTGCCCGATCAGCCACGCCATCAGTGCATGCGCAGTCACGCCATCAGTGCATGATAGCCACGTGATCAGTGCATGCTCAGTCACGTGATCTGGACTTGATCAGCCACGTGATCAGTGCCTGCAGAGTCACGTGATCAGGGCCTGCTGAGCTGCGTGATTCCTGCCGGCTCATCTGCATGACAATTGCCATCTGAGCTGCGTGATTCCTGTCGGCTCATCTGCTTGACAATTGCCAGCTGAGCTGCGTGATTCCTGCCTGGTCACGTGCTTGATTATTGCCAGTTGAGCAGCATGATTCGTCACTGCTGAGCTCCATGCTTATTGCCTGCTGATTGCGTGGTTCGTGTCTGCTCAGCCTTTGAGTATCGCCTCCTGAGGTCCCTGTTCGGTCGCCACCTGCCGGGGACCAGCCCCAACTGATCCAGGGTATTCGAAGGAGAGATGGCCTAGGCGACTATTTATATGCTAATCAGAGATGTCAAGAATAATAGTATGAGGAGAGCTCAGTAGGAAAATTCGGTGGAGAAAAGAGACTGAGTAGCTTGGTTTACGCGGAAGACCAATCAAACTTCAAGACAAGAAGTTTGCACCACTTACGTAGGCCGCAGGCGCCCCTCGAATAGCGAAAGGTGCCTCACCCTAGACACCTTCTCGAGTGGGTCTTAGCAGCCCAGGCATAATTAGTAAGCGTGGTGGGTTCCGCGCTCCAGATGGAGACTCAGCTGGAAGTTAAAGGGAAGAATGACAAGGAACTTTATGAATTGGAGCTGTAAGTTAACTCTTTGACAGAGAGAGCGAGATGGTGGTGGGGGACAGCCCCCAGTGAAATCAGAGGTGAGAGCACAAAGCAATACAGTAGGCAGACTCCGGTTTTGGGGGGGAGATGCTCGAGAATATCCGGGTGGACTCCTGAGGCTCGATCCCGCATTTGCGTATGCCGAGCCTCCTTCCTCATGACCTTTGTCCAGAGTGGAATGCCTCCCCGGCCCCGGCACATGATCAGTGCATGCTCAGTCACGATATCAGTGCCTGCTCAGCCACGTGATCACTGACGGCACAGTCACGTGATCAGCGCCTCAGTCACGTGATCACCGTATGATAAACACGTGATCAGTGAACGACCAGCCACGTGATCACTGCATGCGCGGTCAGGTGGTCAGTTCCTGATCAGCCACCTGATCAGTGCGTGCACAGTCCCCTGATCAGCGCCTGTCAGTCACTGATCACCGCCTGATAAACACGCGATCAGTGCCCGAACAGCCACGCCATCAGTGCATGCGCAGTCACGCGATCAGTGCATGATAGCCACGCGATCAGTGCGCACAGTCCCATGATCAGCGCCTGTCAGTCACTGATCATTGCCTGATAAACACGTGATCAGTGCATGATGAGCCATGTGATCAGTGCCCGATCAGCCACGCCATCAGTGCATGCGCAGTCACGCCATCAGTGCATGATAGCCACGTGATCAGTGCATGCTCAGTCACGTGATCTGGACTTGATCAGCCACGTGATCAGTGCCTGCAGAGTCACGTGATCAGGGCCTGCTGAGCTGCGTGATTCCTGCCGGCTCATCTGCATGACAATTGCCAGCTGAGCTGCGTGATTCCTGTCGGCTCATCTGCTTGACAATTGCCAGCTGAGCTGCGTGATTCCTGCCTGGTCACGTGCTTGATTATTGCCAGTTGAGCAGCATGATTCGTCACTGCTGAGCTCCATGCTTATTGCCTGCTGATTGCGTGGTTCGTGTCTGCTCAGCTCTTTGAGTATCGCCTCCTGAGGTCCCTGTTCGGTCGCCACCTGCCGGGGACCAGCCCCAACTGATCCAGGGTATTCGAAGGAGAGATGGCCTAGGCGACTATTTATATGCTAATCAGAGATGTCAAGAATAATAGTATGAGGAGAGCTCAGTAGGAAAATTCGGTGGAGAAAAGAGACTGAGTAGCTTGGTTTACGCGGAAGACCAATCAAACTTCAAGACAAGAAGTTTGCACCACTTACGTAGGCCGCAGGCGCCCTCCGAATAGCGAAAGGTGCCTCACCCTAGACACCTTCTCGAGTGGGTCTTAGCAGCCCAGGCATAATTAGTAAGCGTGGTGGGTTCCGCGCTCCAGATGGAGACTCAGCTGGAAGTTAAAGGGAAGAATGACAAGGAACTTTATGAATTGGAGCTGTAAGTTAACCTTTGACAGAGAGAGCGAGATGGTGGTGGGGGACAGCCCCCAGTGAAATCAGAGGTGAGAGCACAAAGCAATACAGTAGGCAGACTCCGGTTTTTTGGGGGGAGATGCTCGAGAATATCCGGGTGGACTCCTGAGGCTCGATCCCGCATTTGCGTATGCCGAGCCTCCTTCCTCATGACCTTTGTCCAGAGTGGAATGCCTCCCGGCTCCCGGCACATGATCAGTGCATGCTCAGTCACGATATCAGTGCCTGCTCAGCCACGTGATCACTGACGGCACAGTCACGTGATCAGCGCCTCTCAGTCACGTGATCACCGCATGATAAACACGTGATCAGTGAACGACCAGCCACGTGATCACCGCTGCATGCGCGGTCAGGTGGTCAGTTCCTGATCAGCCACCTGATCAGTGCGTGCACAGTCCCCTGATCAGCGCCTGTCAGTCACTGATCACTGCCTGATAAACACGTGATCAGTGCATGATGAGCCATGTGATCAGTGCCCGATCAGCCACGCCATCAGTGCATGCGCAGTCACGCCATCAGTGCATGATAGCCACGTGATCAGTGCATGCTCAGTCACGTGATCTGGACTTGATCAGCCACGTGATCAGTGCCTGCAGAGTCACGTGATCAGGGCCTGCTGAGCTGCGTGATTCCTGCCGGCTCATCTGCATGACAATTGCCATCTGAGCTGCGTGATTCCTGTCGGCTCATCTGCTTGACAATTGCCAGCTGAGCTGCGTGATTCCTGCCTGGTCACGTGCTTGATTATTGCCAGTTGAGCAGCATGATTCGTCACTGCTGAGCTCCATGCTTATTGCCTGCTGATTGCGTGGTTCGTGTCTGCTCAGCTCTTTGAGTATCGCCTCCTGAGGTCCCTGTTCGGTCGCCACCTGCCGGGGACCAGCCCCAACTGATCCAGGGTATTCGAAGGAGAGATGGCCTAGGCGACTATTTATATGCTAATCAGAGATGTCAAGAATAATAGTATGAGGAGAGCTCAGTAGGAAAATTCGGTGGAGAAAAGAGACTGAGTAGCTTGGTTTACGCGGAAGACCAATCAAACTTCAAGACAAGAAGTTTGCACCACTTACGTAGGCCGCAGGCGCCCCTCGAATAGCGAAAGGTGCCTCACCCTAGACACCTTCTCGAGTGGGTCTTAGCAGCCCAGGCATAATTAGTAAGCGTGGTGGGTTCCGCGCTCCAGATGGAGACTCAGCTGGAAGTTAAAGGGAAGAATGACAAGGAACTTTATGAATTGGAGCTGTAAGTTAACTCTTTGACAGAGAGAGCGAGATGGTGGTGGGGGACAGCCCCCAGTGAAATCAGAGGTGAGAGCACAAAGCAATACAGTAGGCAGACTCGGTTTTGGGGAGATGCTCGAGAATATCCGGGTGGACTCCTGAGGCTCGATCCCGCATTTGCGTATGCCGAGCCTCCTTCCTCATGACCTTTGTCCAGAGTGGAATGCCTCCCCGGCCCCGGCACATGATCAGTGCATGCTCAGTCACGATATCAGTGCCTGCTCAGCCACGTGATCACTGACGGCACAGTCACGTGATCAGCGCCTCTCAGTCACGTGATCACCGTATGATAAACACGTGATCAGTGAACGACCAGCCACGTGATCACTGCATGCGCAGTCAGGTGGTCAGTTCCTGATCAGCCACCTGATCAGCGCGTGCACAGTCCCCTGATCAGCGCCTGTCAGTCACTGATCACTGCCTGATAAACACGTGATCAGTGCATGATGAGCCATGTGATCAGTGCCCGATCAGCCACGCCATCAGTGCATGCGCAGTCACGCCATCAGTGCATGATAGCCACGTGATCAGTGCATGCTCAGTCACGTGATCTGGACTTGATCAGCCACGTGATCAGTGCCTGCAGAGTCACGTGATCAGGGCCTGCTGAGCTGCGTGATTCCTGCCGGCTCATCTGCATGACAATTGCCAGCTGAGCTGCGTGATTCCTGTCGGCTCATCTGCTTGACAATTGCCAGCTGAGCTGCGTGATTCCTGCCTGGTCACGTGCTTGATTATTGCCAGTTGAGCAGCATGATTCGTCACTGCTGAGCTCCATGCTTATTGCCTGCTGATTGCGTGGTTCGTGTCTGCTCAGCTCTTTGAGTATCGCCTCCTGAGGTCCCTGTTCGGTCGCCACCTGCCGGGGACCAGCCCCAACTGATCCAGGGTATTCGAAGGAGAGATGGCCTAGGCGACTATTTATATGCTAATCAGAGATGTCAAGAATAATAGTATGAGGAGAGCTCAGTAGGAAAATTCGGTGGAGAAAAGAGACTGAGTAGCTTGGTTTACGCGGAAGACCAATCAAACTTCAAGACAAGAAGTTTGCACCACTTACGTAGGCCGCAGGCGCCCTCTCGAATAGCGAAAGGTGCCTCACCCTAGACACCTTCTCGAGTGGGTCTTAGCAGCCCAGGCATAATTAGTAAGCGTGGTGGGTTCCGCGCTCCAGATGGAGACTCAGCTGGAAGTTAAAGGGAAGAATGACAAGGAACTTTATGAATTGGAGCTGTAAGTTAACTCTTTGACAGAGAGAGCGAGATGGTGGTGGGGGACAGCCCCCAGTGAAATCAGAGGTGAGAGCACAAAGCAATACAGTAGGCAGACTCTGGTTTTTGGGGGAGATGCTCGAGAATATCCGGGTGGACTCCTGAGGCTCGATCCCGCATTTGCGTATGCCGAGCCTCCTTCCTCATGACCTTTGTCCAGAGTGGAATGCCCCCCGGCTCCCGGCACATGATCAGTGCATGCTCAGTCACGATATCAGTGCCTGCTCAGCCACGTGATCACTGACGGCACAGTCACGTGATCAGCGCCTCAGTCACGTGATCACCGCATGATAAACACGTGATCAGTGAACGACCAGCCACGTGATCACCGCATGCGCGGTCAGGTGGTCAGTTCCTGATCAGCCACCTGATCAGTGCGGCACAGTCCCCTGATCAGCGCCTGTCAGTCACTGATCACCGCCTGATAAACACGTGATCAGTGCCCGAACAGCCACGCCATCAGTGCATGCGCAGTCACGTGATCAGTGCATGATAGCCACGTGATCAGTGCGTGCACAGTCCCATGATCAGCGCCTGTCAGTCACTGATCATTGCCTGATAAACACGTGATCAGTGCATGATGAGCCATGTGATCAGTGCCCGATCAGCCACGCCATCAGTGCATGCGCAGTCACGCCATCAGTGCATGATAGCCACGTGATCAGTGCATGCTCAGTCACGTGATCTGGACTTGATCAGCCACGTGATCAGTGCCTGCAGAGTCACGTGATCAGGGCCTGCTGAGCTGCGTGATTCCTGCCGGCTCATCTGCATGACAATTGCCATCTGAGCTGCGTGATTCCTGTCGGCTCATCTGCTTGACAATTGCCAGCTGAGCTGCGTGATTCCTGCCTGGTCACGTGCTTGATTATTGCCAGTTGAGCAGCATGATTCGTCACTGCTGAGCTCCATGCTTATTGCCTGCTGATTGCGTGGTTCGTGTCTGCTCAGCTCTTTGAGTATCGCCTCCTGAGGTCCCTGTTCGGTCGCCACCTGCCGGGGACCAGCCCCAACTGATCCAGGGTATTCGAAGGAGAGATGGCCTAGGCGACTATTTATATGCTAATCAGAGATGTCAAGAATAATAGTATGAGGAGAGCTCAGTAGGAAAATTCGGTGGAGAAAAGAGACTGAGTAGCTTGGTTTACGCGGAAGACCAATCAAACTTCAAGACAAGAAGTTTGCACCACTTACGAGGCCGCAGGCGCCCTCTCGAATAGCGAAAGGTGCCTCACCCTAGACACCTTCTCGAGTGGGTCTTAGCAGCCCAGGCATAATTAGTAAGCGTGGTGGGTTCCGCGCTCCAGATGGAGACTCAGCTGGAAGTTAAAGGGAAGAATGACAAGGAACTTTATGAATTGGAGCTGTAAGTTAACTCTTTGACAGAGAGAGCGAGATGGTGGTGGGGGACAGCCCCCAGTGAAATCAGAGGTGAGAGCACAAAGCAATACAGTAGGCAGACTCCGGTTTTTGGGGGAGATGCTCGAGAATATCCGGGTGGACTCCTGAGGCTCGATCCCGCATTTGCGTATGCCGAGCCTCCTTCCTCATGACCTTTGTCCAGAGTGGAATGCCTCCCCGGCTCCCGGCACATGATCAGTGCATGCTCAGTCACGATATCAGTGCCTGCTCAGCCACGTGATCACTGACGGCACAGTCACGTGATCAGCGCCTCTCAGTCACGTGATCACCGTATGATAAACACGTGATCAGTGAACGACCAGCCACGTGATCACTGCACGCGCAGTCAGGTGGTCAGTTCCTGATCAGCCACCTGATCAGTGCGCACAGTCCCCTGATCAGCGCCTGTCAGTCACTGATCACTGCCTGATAAACACGTGATCAGTGCATGATGAGCCATGTGATCAGTGCCCGAATCAGCCACGTCATCAGTGCATGCGCAGTCACGCCATCAGTGCATGATAGCCACGTGATCAGTGCATGCTCAGTCACGTGATCTGGACTTGATCAGCCACGTGATCAGTGCCTGCAGAGTCACGTGATCAGGGCCTGCTGAGCTGCGTGATTCCTGCCGGCTCATCTGCATGACAATTGCCATCTGAGCTGCGTGATTCCTGTCGGCTCATCTGCTTGACAATTGCCAGCTGAGCTGCGTGATTCCTGCCTGGTCACGTGCTTGATTATTGCCAGTTGAGCAGCATGATTCGTCACTGCTGAGCTCCATGCTTATTGCCTGCTGATTGCGTGGTTCGTGTCTGCTCAGCTCTTTGAGTATCGCCTCCTGAGGTCCCTGTTCGGTCGCCACCTGCCGGGGACCAGCCCCAACTGATCCAGGGTATTCGAAGGAGAGATGGCCTAGGCGACTATTTATATGCTAATCAGAGATGTCAAGAATAATAGTATGAGGAGAGCTCAGTAGGAAAATTCGGTGGAGAAAAGAGACTGAGTAGCTTGGTTTACGCGGAAGACCAATCAAACTTCAAGACAAGAAGTTTGCACCACTTACGTAGGCCGCAGGCGCCCTCTCGAATAGCGAAAGGTGCCTCACCCTAGACACCTTCTCGAGTGGGTCTTAGCAGCCCAGGCATAATTAGTAAGCGTGGTGGGTTCCGCGCCCAGATGGAGACTCAGCTGGAAGTTAAAGGGAAGAATGACAAGGAACTTTATGAATTGGAGCTGTAAGTTAACTCTTTGACAGAGAGAGCGAGATGGTGGTGGGGGACAGCCCCCAGTGAAATCAGAGGTGAGAGCACAAAGCAATACAGTAGGCAGACTCCGGTTTTTGGGGGAGATGCTCGAGAATATCCGGGTGGACTCCTGAGGCTCGATCCCGCATTTGCGTATGCCGAGCCTCCTTCCTCATGACCTTTGTCCAGAGTGGAATGCCTCCCCGGCTCCCGGCACATGATCAGTGCATGCTCAGTCACGATATCAGTGCCTGCTCAGCCACGTGATCACTGACGGCACAGTCACGTGATCAGCGCCTCTCAGTCACGTGATCACCGTATGATAAACACGTGATCAGTGAACGACCAGCCACGTGATCACTGCATGCGCGGTCAGGTGGTCAGTTCCTGATCAGCCACCTGATCAGTGCGTGCACAGTCCCCTGATCAGCGCCTGTCAGTCACTGATCACTGCCTGATAAACACGTGATCAGTGCCCGAACAGCCACGCCATCAGTGCATGCGCAGTCACGTGATCAGTGCATGATAGCCACGCGATCAGTGCGTGCACAGTCCCATGATCAGCGCCTGTCAGTCACTGATCATTGCCTGATAAACACGTGATCAGTGCATGATGAGCCATGTGATCAGTGCCCGATCAGCCACGCCATCAGTGCATGCGCAGTCACGCCATCAGTGCATGATAGCCACGTGATCAGTGCATGCTCAGTCACGTGATCTGGACTTGATCAGCCACGTGATCAGTGCCTGCAGAGTCACGTGATCAGGGCCTGCTGAGCTGCGTGGATTCCTGCCGGCTCATCTGCATGACAATTGCCATCTGAGCTGCGTGATTCCTGTCGGCTCATCTGCTTGACAATTGCCAGCTGAGCTGCGTGATTCCTGCCTGGTCACGTGCTTGATTATTGCCAGTTGAGCAGCATGATTCGTCACTGCTGAGCTCCATGCTTATTGCCTGCTGATTGCGTGGTTCGTGTCTGCTCAGCTCTTTGAGTATCGCCTCCTGAGGTCCCTGTTCGGTCGCCACCTGCCGGGACCAGCCCCAACTGATCCAGGGTATTCGAAGGAGAGATGGCCTAGGCGACTATTTATATGCTAATCAGAGATGTCAAGAATAATAGTATGAGGAGAGCTCAGTAGGAAAATTCGGTGGAGAAAAGAGACTGAGTAGCTTGGTTTACGCGGAAGACCAATCAAACTTCAAGACAAGAAGTTTGCACCACTTACGTAGGCCGCAGGCGCCCTCTCGAATTAGCGAAAGGTGCCTCACCCTAGACACCTTCTCGAGTGGGTCTTAGCAGCCCAGGCATAATTAGTAAGCGTGGTGGGTTCCGCGCCCAGATGGAGACTCAGCTGGAAGTTAAAGGAAGAATGACAAGGAACTTTATGAATTGGAGCTGTAAGTTAACTCTTTGACAGAGAGAGCGAGATGGTGGTGGGGGACAGCCCCCAGTGAAATCAGAGGTGAGAGCACAAAGCAATACAGTAGGCAGACTCCGGTTTTTGGGGGAGATGCTCGAGAATATCCGGGTGGACTCCTGAGGCTCGATCCCGCATTTGCGTATGCCGAGCCTCCTTCCTCATGACCTTTGTCCAGAGTGGAATGCCTCCCCGGCTCCCGGCACATGATCAGTGCATGCTCAGTCACGATATCAGTGCCTGCTCAGCCACGTGATCACTGACGGCACAGTCACGTGATCAGCGCCTCTCAGTCACGTGATCACCGTATGATAAACACGTGATCAGTGAACGACCAGCCACGTGATCACTGCATGCGCGGTCAGGTGGTCAGTTCCTGATCAGCCACCTGATCAGTGCGCGCACAGTCCCCTGATCAGCGCCTGTCAGTCACTGATCACTGCCTGATAAACACGTGATCAGTGCCCGAACAGCCACGCCATCAGTGCATGCGCAGTCACGTGATCAGTGCATGATAGCCACGTGATCAGTGCGTGCACAGTCCCATGATCAGCGCCTGTCAGTCACTGATCATTGCCTGATAAACACGTGATCAGTGCATGATGAGCCATGTGATCAGTGCCCGATCAGCCACGCCATCAGTGCATGCGCAGTCACGCCATCAGTGCATGATAGCCACGTGATCAGTGCATGCTCAGTCACGTGATCTGGACTTGATCAGCCACGTGATCAGTGCCTGCAGAGTCACGTGATCAGGGCCTGCTGAGCTGCGTGATTCCTGCCGGCTCATCTGCATGACAATTGCCATCTGAGCTGCGTGATTCCTGTCGGCTCATCTGCTTGACAATTGCCAGCTGAGCTGCGTGATTCCTGCCTGGTCACGTGCTTGATTATTGCCAGTTGAGCAGCATGATTCGTCACTGCTGAGCTCCATGCTTATTGCCTGCTGATTGCGTGGTTCGTGTCTGCTCAGCTCTTTGAGTATCGCCTCCTGAGGTCCCTGTTCGGTCGCCACCTGCCGGGGACCAGCCCCAACTGATCCAGGGTATTCGAAGGAGAGATGGCCTAGGCGACTATTTATATGCTAATCAGAGATGTCAAGAATAATAGTATGAGGAGAGCCTCAGTAGGAAAATTCGGTGGAGAAAAGAGACTGAGTAGCTTGGTTTACGCGGAAGACCAATCAAACTTCAAGACAAGAAGTTTGCACCACTTACGTAGGCCGCAGGCGCCCTCTCGAATAGCGAAAGGTGCCTCACCCTAGACACCTTCTCGAGTGGGTCTTAGCAGCCCAGGCATAATTAGTAAGCGTGGTGGGTTCCGCGCTCCAGATGGAGACTCAGCTGGAAGTTAAAGGGAAGAATGACAAGGAACTTTATGAATTGGAGCTGTAAGTTAACTCTTTGACAGAGAGAGCGAGATGGTGGTGGGGGACAGCCCCCAGTGAAATCAGAGGTGAGAGCACAAAGCAATACAGTAGGCAGACTCTGGTTTTTGGGGGAGATGCTCGAGAATATCCGGGTGGACTCCTGAGGCTCGATCCCGCATTTGCGTATGCCGAGCCTCCTTCCTCATGACCTTTGTCCAGAGTGGAATGCCTCCCCGGCTCCCGGCACATGATCAGTGCATGCTCAGTCACGATATCAGTGCCTGCTCAGCCACGTGATCACTGACGGCACAGTCACGTGATCAGCGCCTCTCAGTCACGTGATCACCGTATGATAAACACGTGATCAGTGAACGACCAGCCACGTGATCACTGCATGCGCAGTCAGGTGGTCAGTTCCTGATCAGCCACCTGATCAGTGCGTGCACAGTCCCCTGATCAGCGCCTGTCAGTCACTGATCACTGCCTGATAAACACGTGATCAGTGCCCGAACAGCCACGCCATCAGTGCATGCGCAGTCACGTGATCAGTGCATGATAGCCACGTGATCAGTGCGTGCACAGTCCCATGATCAGCGCCTGTCAGTCACTGATCATTGCCTGATAAACACGTGATCAGTGCATGATGAGCCATGTGATCAGTGCCCGATCAGCCACGCCATCAGTGCATGCGCAGTCACGCCATCAGTGCATGATAGCCACGTGATCAGTGCATGCTCAGTCACGTGATCTGGACTTGATCAGCCACGTGATCAGTGCCTGCAGAGTCACGTGATCAGGGCCTGCTGAGCTGCGTGATTCCTGCCGGCTCATCTGCATGACAATTGCCATCTGAGCTGCGTGATTCCTGTCGGCTCATCTGCTTGACAATTGCCAGCTGAGCTGCGTGATTCCTGCCTGGTCACGTGCTTGATTATTGCCAGTTGAGCAGCATGATTCGTCACTGCTGAGCTCCATGCTTATTGCCTGCTGATTGCGTGGTTCGTGTCTGCTCAGCTCTTTGAGTATCGCCTCCTGAGGTCCCTGTTCGGTCGCCACCTGCCGGGGACCAGCCCCAACTGATCCAGGGTATTCGAAGGAGAGATGGCCTAGGCGACTATTTATATGCTAATCAGAGATGTCAAGAATAATAGTATGAGGAGAGCTCAGTAGGAAAATTCGGTGGAGAAAAGAGACTGAGTAGCTTGGTTTACGCGGAAGACCAATCAAACTTCAAGACAAGAAGTTTGCACCACTTACGTAGGCAGGCGCCCCTCGAATAGCGAAAGGTGCCTCACCCTAGACACCTTCTCGAGTGGGTCTTAGCAGCCCAGGCATAATTAGTAAGCGTGGTGGGTTCCGCGCTCCAGATGGAGACTCAGCTGGAAGTTAAAGGGAAGAATGACAAGGAACTTTATGAATTGGAGCTGTAAGTTAACTCTTTGACAGAGAGAGCGAGATGGTGGTGGGGGACAGCCCCCAGTGAAATCAGAGGTGAGAGCACAAAGCAATACAGTAGGCAGACTCCGGTTTTTGGGGGAGATGCTCGAGAATATCCGGGTGGACTCCTGAGGCTCGATCCCGCATTTGCGTATGCCGAGCCTCCTTCCTCATGACCTTTGTCCAGAGTGGAATGCCTCCCCGGCTCCCGGCACATGATCAGTGCATGCTCAGTCACGATATCAGTGCCTGCTCAGCCACGTGATCACTGACGGCACAGTCACGTGATCAGCGCCTCTCAGTCACGTGATCACCGTATGATAAACACGTGATCAGTGAACGACCAGCCACGTGATCACTGCATGCGCAGTCAGGTGGTCAGTTCCTGATCAGCCACCTGATCAGTGCGTGCACAGTCCCCTGATCAGCGCCTGTCAGTCACTGATCACTGCCTGATAAACACGTGATCAGTGCCCGAACAGCCACGCCATCAGTGCATGCGCAGTCACGTGATCAGTGCATGATAGCCACGTGATCAGTGCGTGCACAGTCCCATGATCAGCGCCTGTCAGTCACTGATCATTGCCTGATAAACACGTGATCAGTGCATGATGAGCCATGTGATCAGTGCCCGATCAGCCACGCCATCAGTGCATGCGCAGTCACGCCATCAGTGCATGATAGCCACGTGATCAGTGCATGCTCAGTCACGTGATCTGGACTTGATCAGCCACGTGATCAGTGCCTGCAGAGTCACGTGATCAGGGCCTGCTGAGCTGCGTGATTCCTGCCGGCTCATCTGCATGACAATTGCCATCTGAGCTGCGTGATTCCTGTCGGCTCATCTGCTTGACAATTGCCAGCTGAGCTGCGTGATTCCTGCCTGGTCACGTGCTTGATTATTGCCAGTTGAGCAGCATGATTCGTCACTGCTGAGCTCCATGCTTATTGCCTGCTGATTGCGTGGTTCGTGTCTGCTCAGCTCTTTGAGTATCGCCTCCTGAGGTCCCTGTTCGGTCGCCACCTGCCGGGACCAGCCCCAACTGATCCAGGGTATTCGAAGGAGAGATGGCCTAGGCGACTATTTATATGCTAATCAGAGATGTCAAGAATAATAGTATGAGGAGAGCTCAGTAGGAAAATTCGGTGGAGAAAAGAGACTGAGTAGCTTGGTTTACGCGGAAGACCAATCAAACTTCAAGACAAGAAGTTTGCACCACTTACGTAGGCCGCAGGCGCCCTCTCGAATAGCGAAAGGTGCCTCACCCTAGACACCTTCTCGAGTGGGTCTTAGCAGCCCAGGCATAATTAGTAAGCGTGGTGGGTTCCGCGCTCCAGATGGAGACTCAGCTGGAAGTTAAAGGGAAGAATGACAAGGAACTTTATGAATTGGAGCTGTAAGTTAACTCTTTGACAGAGAGAGCGAGATGGTGGTGGGGGACAGCCCCCAGTGAAATCAGAGGTGAGAGCACAAAGCAATACAGTAGGCAGACTCCGGTTTTTTGGGGGAGATGCTCGAGAATATCCGGGTGGACTCCTGAGGCTCGATCCCGCATTTGCGTATGCCGAGCCTCCTTCCTCATGACCTTTGTCCAGAGTGGAATGCCTCCCCGGCCCGGCACATGATCAGTGCATGCTCAGTCACGATATCAGTGCCTGCTCAGCCACGTGATCACTGACGGCACAGTCACGTGATCAGCGCCTCTCAGTCACGTGATCACCGTATGATAAACACGTGATCAGTGAACGACCAGCCACGTGATCACTGCATGCGTCAGGTGGTCAGTTCCTGATCAGCCACCTGATCAGTGCGTGCACAGTCCCCTGATCAGCGCTGCCAGTCACTGATCACTGCCTGATAAACACGATCACTGCCTGATAAACACGTGATCAGTGCCCGAACAGCCACGCCATCAGTGCATGCGCAGTCACGTGATCAGTGCATGATAGCCACGCGATCAGTGCGCGCACAGTCCCATGATCAGCGCCTGTCAGTCACTGATCATTGCCTGATAAACACGTGATCAGTGCATGATGAGCCATGTGATCAGTGCCCGATCAGCCACGCCATCAGTGCATGCGCAGTCACGCCATCAGTGCATGATAGCCACGTGATCAGTGCATGCTCAGTCACGTGATCTGGACTTGATCAGCCACGTGATCAGTGCCTGCAGAGTCACGTGATCAGGGCCTGCTGAGCTGCGTGATTCCTGCCGGCTCATCTGCATGACAATTGCCATCTGAGCTGCGTGATTCCTGTCGGCTCATCTGCTTGACAATTGCCAGCTGAGCTGCGTGATTCCTGCCTGGTCACGTGCTTGATTATTGCCAGTTGAGCAGCATGATTCGTCACTGCTGAGCTCCATGCTTATTGCCTGCTGATTGCGTGGTTCGTGTCTGCTCAGCTCTTTGAGTATCGCCTCCTGAGGTCCCTGTTCGGTCGCCACCTGCCGGGGACCAGCCCCAACTGATCCAGGGTATTCGAAGGAGAGATGGCCTAGGCGACTATTTATATGCTAATCAGAGATGTCAAGAATAATAGTATGAGGAGAGCTCAGTAGGAAAATTCGGTGGAGAAAAGAGACTGAGTAGCTTGGTTTACGCGGAAGACCAATCAAACTTCAAGACAAGAAGTTTGCACCACTTACGTAGGCCGCAGGCGCCCTCTCGAATAGCGAAAGGTGCCTCACCCTAGACACCTTCTCGAGTGGGTCTTAGCAGCCCAGGCATAATTAGTAAGCGTGGTGGGTTCCGCGCTCCAGATGGAGACTCAGCTGGAAGTTAAAGGGAAGAATGACAAGGAACTTTATGAATTGGAGCTGTAAGTTAACTCTTTGACAGAGAGAGCGAGATGGTGGTGGGGGACAGCCCCCAGTGAAATCAGAGGTGAGAGCACAAAGCAATACAGTAGGCAGACTCCGGTTTTGGGGGAGATGCTCGAGAATATCCGGGTGGACTCCTGAGGCTCGATCCCGCATTTGCGTATGCCGAGCCTCCTTCCTCATGACCTTTGTCCAGAGTGGAATGCCTCCCCGGCTCCCGGCACATGATCAGTGCATGCTCAGTCACGATATCAGTGCCTGCTCAGCCACGTGATCACTGACGGCACAGTCACGTGATCAGCGCCTCTCAGTCACGTGATCACCGTATGATAAACACGTGATCAGTGAACGACCAGCCACGTGATCACTGCATGCGCGGTCAGGTGGTCAGTTCCTGATCAGCCACCTGATCAGTGCGTGCACAGTCCCCTGATCAGCGCCTGTCAGTCACTGATCACTGCCTGATAAACACGTGATCAGTGCCCGAACAGCCACGCCATCAGTGCATGCGCAGTCACGTGATCAGTGCATGATAGCCACGTGATCAGTGCGTGCACAGTCCCATGATCAGCGCCTGTCAGTCACTGATCATTGCCTGATAAACACGTGATCAGTGCATGATGAGCCATGTGATCAGTGCCCGATCAGCCACGCCATCAGTGCATGCGCAGTCACGCCATCAGTGCATGATAGCCACGTGATCAGTGCATGCTCAGTCACGTGATCTGTACTTGATCAGCCACGTGATCAGTGCCTGCAGAGTCACGTGATCAGGGCCTGCTGAGCTGCGTGATTCCTGCCGGCTCATCTGCATGACAATTGCCATCTGAGCTGCGTGATTCCTGTCGGCTCATCTGCTTGACAATTGCCAGCTGAGCTGCGTGATTCCTGCCTGGTCACGTGCTTGATTATTGCCAGTTGAGCAGCATGATTCGTCACTGCTGAGCTCCATGCTTATTGCCTGCTGATTGCGTGGTTCGTGTCTGCTCAGCTCTTTGAGTATCGCCTCCTGAGGTCCCTGTTCGGTCGCCACCTGCCGGGGACCAGCCCCAACTGATCCAGGGTATTCGAAGGAGAGATGGCCTAGGCGACTATTTATATGCTAATCAGAGATGTCAAGAATAATAGTATGAGGAGAGCTCAGTAGGAAAATTCGGTGGAGAAAAGAGACTGAGTAGCTTGGTTTACGCGGAAGACCAATCAAACTTCAAGACAAGAAGTTTGCACCACTTACGTAGGCCGCAGGCGCCCTCTCGAATAGCGAAAGGTGCCTCACCCTAGACACCTTCTCGAGTGGGTCTTAGCAGCCCAGGCATAATTAGTAAGCGTGGTGGGTTCCGCGCTCCAGATGGAGACTCAGCTGGAAGTTAAAGGGAAGAATGACAAGGAACTTTATGAATTGGAGCTGTAAGTTAACTCTTTGACAGAGAGAGCGAGATGGTGGTGGGGGACAGCCCCCAGTGAAATCAGAGGTGAGAGCACAAAGCAATACAGTAGGCAGACTCCGGTTTTTTGGGGGAGATGCTCGAGAATATCCGGGTGGACTCCTGAGGCTCGATCCCGCATTTGCGTATGCCGAGCCTCCTTCCTCATGACCTTTGTCCAGAGTGGAATGCCTCCCCGGCTCCCGGCACATGATCAGTGCATGCTCAGTCACGATATCAGTGCCTGCTCAGCCACGTGATCACTGACGGCACAGTCACGTGATCAGCGCCTCTCAGTCACGTGATCACCGTATGATAAACACGTGATCAGTGAACGACCAGCCACGTGATCACTGCATGCGCGGTCAGGTGGTCAGTTCCTGATCAGCCACCTGATCAGTGCGTGCACAGTCCCCTGATCAGCGCCTGTCAGTCACTGATCACTGCCTGATAAACACGTGATCAGTGCCCGAACAGCCACGCCATCAGTGCATGCGCAGTCACGTGATCAGTGCATGATAGCCACGTGATCAGTGCGTGCACAGTCCCATGATCAGCGCCTGTCAGTCACTGATCATTGCCTGATAAACACGTGATCAGTGCATGATGAGCCATGTGATCAGTGCCCGATCAGCCACGCCATCAGTGCATGCGCAGTCACGCCATCAGTGCATGATAGCCACGTGATCAGTGCATGCTCAGTCACGTGATCTGGACTTGATCAGCCACGTGATCAGTGCCTGCAGAGTCACGTGATCAGGGCCTGCTGAGCTGCGTGATTCCTGCCGGCTCATCTGCATGACAATTGCCATCTGAGCTGCGTGATTCCTGTCGGCTCATCTGCTTGACAATTGCCAGCTGAGCTGCGTGATTCCTGCCTGGTCACGTGCTTGATTATTGCCAGTTGAGCAGCATGATTCGTCACTGCTGAGCTCCATGCTTATTGCCTGCTGATTGCGTGGTTCGTGTCTGCTCAGCTCTTTGAGTATCGCCTCCTGAGGTCCCTGTTCGGTCGCCACCTGCCGGGGACCAGCCCCAACTGATCCAGGGTATTCGAAGGAGAGATGGCCTAGGCGACTATTTATATGCTAATCAGAGATGTCAAGAATAATAGTATGAGGAGAGCTCAGTAGGAAAATTCGGTGGAGAAAAGAGACTGAGTAGCTTGGTTTACGCGGAAGACCAATCAAACTTCAAGACAAGAAGTTTGCACCACTTACGTAGGCCGCAGGCGCCCTCTCGAATAGCGAAAGGTGCCTCACCCTAGACACCTTCTCGAGTGGGTCTTAGCAGCCCAGGCATAATTAGTAAGCGTGGTGGGTTCCGCGCTCCAGATGGAGACTCAGCTGGAAGTTAAAGGGAAGAATGACAAGGAACTTTATGAATTGGAGCTGTAAGTTAACTCTTTGACAGAGAGAGCGAGATGGTGGTGGGGGACAGCCCCCAGTGAAATCAGAGGTGAGAGCACAAAGCAATACAGTAGGCAGACTCCGGTTTTGGGGGGAGATGCTCGAGAATATCCGGGTGGACTCCTGAGGCTCGATCCCGCATTTGCGTATGCCGAGCCTCCTTCCTCATGACCTTTGTCCAGAGTGGAATGCCTCCCCGGCTCCCGGCACATGATCAGTGCATGCTCAGTCACGATATCAGTGCCTGCTCAGCCACGTGATCACCGACGGCACAGTCACGTGATCAGCGCCTCTCAGTCACGTGATCACCGTATGATAAACACGTGATCAGTGAACGACCAGCCACGTGATCACTGCATGCGCGGTCAGGTGGTCAGTTCCTGATCAGCCACCTGATCAGTGCGTGCACAGTCCCCTGATCAGCGCCTGTCAGTCACTGATCACTGCCTGATAAACACGTGATCAGTGCCCGAACAGCCACGCCATCAGTGCATGCGCAGTCACGTGATCAGTGCATGATAGCCACGTGATCAGTGCGTGCACAGTCCCATGATCAGCGCCTGTCAGTCACTGATCATTGCCTGATAAACACGTGATCAGTGCATGATGAGCCATGTGATCAGTGCCCGATCAGCCACGCCATCAGTGCATGCGCAGTCACGCCATCAGTGCATGATAGCCACGTGATCAGTGCATGCTCAGTCACGTGATCTGTACTTGATCAGCCACGTGATCAGTGCCTGCAGAGTCACGTGATCAGGGCCTGCTGAGCTGCGTGATTCCTGCCGGCTCATCTGCATGACAATTGCCATCTGAGCTGCGTGATTCCTGTCGGCTCATCTGCTTGACAATTGCCAGCTGAGCTGCGTGATTCCTGCCTGGTCACGTGCTTGATTATTGCCAGTTGAGCAGCATGATTCGTCACTGCTGAGCTCCATGCTTATTGCCTGCTGATTGCGTGGTTCGTGTCTGCTCAGCTCTTTGAGTATCGCCTCCTGAGGTCCCTGTTCGGTCGCCACCTGCCGGGGACCAGCCCCAACTGATCCAGGGTATTCGAAGGAGAGATGGCCTAGGCGACTATTTATATGCTAATCAGAGATGTCAAGAATAATAGTATGAGGAGAGCTCAGTAGGAAAATTCGGTGGAGAAAAGAGACTGAGTAGCTTGGTTTACGCGGAAGACCAATCAAACTTCAAGACAAGAAGTTTGCACCACTTACGTAGGCCGCAGGCGCCCTCTCGAATAGCGAAAGGTGCCTCACCCTAGACACCTTCTCGAGTGGGTCTTAGCAGCCCAGGCATAATTAGTAAGCGTGGTGGGTTCCGCGCTCCAGATGGAGACTCAGCTGGAAGTTAAAGGGAAGAATGACAAGGAACTTTATGAATTGGAGCTGTAAGTTAACTCTTTGACAGAGAGAGCGAGATGGTGGTGGGGGACAGCCCCCAGTGAAATCAGAGGTGAGAGCACAAAGCAATACAGTAGGCAGACTCCGGTTTTTTTGGGGGGAGATGCTCGAGAATATCCGGGTGGACTCCTGAGGCTCGATCCCGCATTTGCGTATGCCGAGCCTCCTTCCTCATGACCTTTGTCCAGAGTGGAATGCCTCCCGGCTCCCGGCACATGATCAGTGCATGCTCAGTCACGATATCAGTGCCTGCTCAGCCACGTGATCACTGACGGCACAGTCACGTGATCAGCGCCTCTCAGTCACGTGATCACCGTATGATAAACACGTGATCAGTGAACGACCAGCCACGTGATCACTGCATGCGCGGTCAGGTGGTCAGTTCCTGATCAGCCACCTGATCAGTGCGTGCACAGTCCCCTGATCAGCGCCTGTCAGTCACTGATCACTGCCTGATAAACACGTGATCAGTGCCCGAACAGCCACGCCATCAGTGCATGCGCAGTCACGTGATCAGTGCATGATAGCCACGTGATCAGTGCGTGCACAGTCCCATGATCAGCGCCTGTCAGTCACTGATCATTGCCTGATAAACACGTGATCAGTGCATGATGAGCCATGTGATCAGTGCCCGATCAGCCACGCCATCAGTGCATGCGCAGTCACGCCATCAGTGCATGATAGCCACGTGATCAGTGCATGCTCAGTCACGTGATCTGGACTTGATCAGCCACGTGATCAGTGCCTGCAGAGTCACGTGATCAGGGCCTGCTGAGCTGCGTGATTCCTGCCGGCTCATCTGCATGACAATTGCCATCTGAGCTGCGTGATTCCTGTCGGCTCATCTGCTTGACAATTGCCAGCTGAGCTGCGTGATTCCTGCCTGGTCACGTGCTTGATTATTGCCAGTTGAGCAGCATGATTCGTCACTGCTGAGCTCCATGCTTATTGCCTGCTGATTGCGTGGTTCGTGTCTGCTCAGCTCTTTGAGTATCGCCTCCTGAGGTCCCTGTTCGGTCGCCACCTGCCGGGGACCAGCCCCAACTGATCCAGGGTATTCGAAGGAGAGATGGCCTAGGCGACTATTTATATGCTAATCAGAGATGTCAAGAATAATAGTATGAGGAGAGCTCAGTAGGAAAATTCGGTGGAGAAAAGAGACTGAGTAGCTTGGTTTACGCGGAAGACCAATCAAACTTCAAGACAAGAAGTTTGCACCACTTACGTAGGCCGCAGGCGCCCTCTCGAATAGCGAAAGGTGCCTCACCCTAGACACCTTCTCGAGTGGGTCTTAGCAGCCCAGGCATAATTAGTAAGCGTGGTGGGTTCCGCGCTCCAGATGGAGACTCAGCTGGAAGTTAAAGGGAAGAATGACAAGGAACTTTATGAATTGGAGCTGTAAGTTAACTCTTTGACAGAGAGAGCGAGATGGTGGTGGGGGACAGCCCCCAGTGAAATCAGAGGTGAGAGCACAAAGCAATACAGTAGGCAGACTCCGGTTTTTTTGGGGGGGGAGATGCTCGAGAATATCCGGGTGGACTCCTGAGGCTCGATCCCGCATTTGCGTATGCCGAGCCTCCTTCCTCATGACCTTTGTCCAGAGTGGAATGCCTCCCCGGCTCCCGGCACATGATCAGTGCATGCTCAGTCACGATATCAGTGCCTGCTCAGCCACGTGATCACTGACGGCACAGTCACGTGATCAGCGCCTCTCAGTCACGTGATCACCGTATGATAAACACGTGATCAGTGAACGACCAGCCACGTGATCACTGCATGCGCGGTCAGGTGGTCAGTTCCTGATCAGCCACCTGATCAGTGCGTGCACAGTCCCCTGATCAGCGCCTGTCAGTCACTGATCACTGCCTGATAAACACGTGATCAGTGCCCGAACAGCCACGCCATCAGTGCATGCGCAGTCACGTGATCAGTGCATGATAGCCACGTGATCAGTGCGTGCACAGTCCCATGATCAGCGCCTGTCAGTCACTGATCATTGCCTGATAAACACGTGATCAGTGCATGATGAGCCATGTGATCAGTGCCCGATCAGCCACGCCATCAGTGCATGCGCAGTCACGTCATCAGTGCATGATAGCCACGTGATCAGTGCATGCTCAGTCACGTGATCTGTACTTGATCAGCCACGTGATCAGTGCCTGCAGAGTCACGTGATCAGGGCCTGCTGAGCTGCGTGATTCCTGCCGGCTCATCTGCATGACAATTGCCATCTGAGCTGCGTGATTCCTGTCGGCTCATCTGCTTGACAATTGCCAGCTGAGCTGCGTGATTCCTGCCTGGTCACGTGCTTGATTATTGCCAGTTGAGCAGCATGATTCGTCACTGCTGAGCTCCATGCTTATTGCCTGCTGATTGCGTGGTTCGTGTCTGCTCAGCTCTTTGAGTATTGCCTCCTGAGGTCCCTGTTCGGTCGCCACCTGCCGGGGACCAGCCCCAACTGATCCAGGGTATTCGAAGGAGAGATGGCCTAGGCGACTATTTATATGCTAATCAGAGATGTCAAGAATAATAGTATGAGGAGAGCTCAGTAGGAAAATTCGGTGGAGAAAAGAGACTGAGTAGCTTGGTTTACGCGGAAGACCAATCAAACTTCAAGACAAGAAGTTTGCACCACTTACGTAGGCCGCAGGCGCCTCTCGAATAGCGAAAGGTGCCTCACCCTAGACACCTTCTCGAGTGGGTCTTAGCAGCCCAGGCATAATTAGTAAGCGTGGTGGGTTCCGCGCTCCAGATGGAGACTCAGCTGGAAGTTAAAGGAAGAATGACAAGGAACTTTATGAATTGGAGCTGTAAGTTAACTCTTTGACAGAGAGAGCGAGATGGTGGTGGGGGACAGCCCCCAGTGAAATCAGAGGTGAGAGCACAAAGCAATACAGTAGGCAGACTCCGGTTTTGGGGGGAGATGCTCGAGAATATCCGGGTGGACTCCTGAGGCTCGATCCCGCATTTGCGTATGCCGAGCCTCCTTCCTCATGACCTTTGTCCAGAGTGGAATGCCTCCCCGGCTCCCGGCACATGATCAGTGCATGCTCAGTCACGATATCAGTGCCTGCTCAGCCACGTGATCACTGACGGCACAGTCACGTGATCAGCGCCTCAGTCACGTGATCACCGTATGATAAACACGTGATCAGTGAACGACCAGCCACGTGATCACTGCATGCGCGGTCAGGTGGTCAGTTCCTGATCAGCCACCTGATCAGTGCGTGCACAGTCCCCTGATCAGCGCCGTCAGTCACTGATCACTGCCTGATAAACACGTGATCAGTGCATGACCGAACAGCCACGTCATCAGTGCATGCGCAGTAAACACGTGATCAGTGCATGATGAGCCACGTGATCAGTGCCCGATCAGCCACGCCATCAGTGCATGCGCAGTCACGCCATCAGTGCATGATAGCCACGTGATCAGTGCATGCTCAGTCACGTGATCTGGACTTGATCAGCCACGTGATCAGTGCCTGCAGAGTCACGTGATCAGGGCCTGCTGAGCTGCGTGATTCCTGCCGGCTCATCTGCATGACAATTGCCATCTGAGCTGCGTGATTCCTGTCGGCTCATCTGCTTGACAATTGCCAGCTGAGCTGCGTGATTCCTGCCTGGTCACGTGCTTGATTATTGCCAGTTGAGCAGCATGATTCGTCACTGCTGAGCTCCATGCTTATTGCCTGCTGATTGCGTGGTTCGTGTCTGCTCAGCTCTTTGAGTATCGCCTCCTGAGGTCCCTGTTCGGTCGCCACCTGCCGGGGACCAGCCCCAACTGATCCAGGGTATTCGAAGGAGAGATGGCCTAGGCGACTATTTATATGCTAATCAGAGATGTCAAGAATAATAGTATGAGGAGAGCTCAGTAGGAAAATTCGGTGGAGAAAAGAG
Organism: Bos javanicus; assembly: GCF_032452875.1. Lineage (NCBI taxonomy): Eukaryota > Metazoa > Chordata > Mammalia > Artiodactyla > Bovidae > Bos > Bos javanicus. The sequence goes on along the minus strand of NW_026893751.1, from coordinate 414,285 downwards.
ACTGAGTAGCTTGGTTTACGCGGAAGACCAATCAAACTTCAAGACAAGAAGTTTGCACCACTTACGTAGGCCGCAGGCGCCTCTCGAATAGCGAAAGGTGCCTCACCCTAGACACCTCTCGAGTGGGTCTTAGCAGCCCAGGCATAATTAGTAAGCGTGGTGGGTTCCGCGCTCCAGATGGAGACTCAGCTGGAAGTTAAAGGGAAGAATGACAAGGAACTTTATGAATTGGAGCTGTAAGTTAACTCTTTGACAGAGAGAGCGAGATGGTGGTGGGGGACAGCCCCCAGTGAAATCAGAGGTGAGAGCACAAAGCAATACAGTAGGCAGACTCCGGTTTTTTGGGGGGAGATGCTCGAGAATATCCGGGTGGACTCCTGAGGCTCGATCCCGCATTTGCGTATGCCGAGCCTCCTTCCTCATGACCTTTGTCCAGAGTGGAATGCCTCCCCGGCTCCCGGCACATGATCAGTGCATGCTCAGTCACGATATCAGTGCCTGCTCAGCCACGTGATCACTGACGGCACAGTCACGTGATCAGCGCCTCTCAGTCACGTGATCACCGTATGATAAACACGTGATCAGTGAACGACCAGCCACGTGATCACTGCATGCGCGTCAGGTGGTCAGTTCCTGATCAGCCACCTGATCAGTGCGCACAGTCCCCTGATCAGCGCCTGTCAGTCACTGATCACTGCCTGATAAACACGTGATCAGTGCCCGAACAGCCACGCCATCAGTGCATGCGCAGTCACGTGATCAGTGCATGATAGCCACGCGATCAGTGCGTGCACAGTCCCATGATCAGCGCCCGTCAGTCACTGATCATTGCCTGATAAACACGTGATCAGTGCATGATGAGCCATGTGATCAGTGCCCGATCAGCCACGCCATCAGTGCATGCGCAGTCACGCCATCAGTGCATGATAGCCACGTGATCAGTGCATGCTCAGTCACGTGATCTGTACTTGATCAGCCACGTGATCAGTGCCTGCAGAGTCACGTGATCAGGGCCTGCTGAGCTGCGTGATTCCTGCCGGCTCATCTGCATGACAATTGCCAGCTGAGCTGCGTGATTCCTGTCGGCTCATCTGCTTGACAATTGCCAGCTGAGCTGCGTGATTCCTGCCTGGTCACGTGCTTGATTATTGCCAGTTGAGCAGCATGATTCGTCACTGCTGAGCTCCATGCCTATTGCCTGCTGATTGCGTGGTTCGTGTCTGCTCAGCTCTTTGAGTATCGCCTCCCGAGGTCCCTGTTCGGTCGCCACCTGCCGGGGACCAGCCCCAACTGATCCAGGGTATTCGAAGGAGAGATGGCCTAGGCGACTATTTATATGCTAATCAGAGATGTCAAGAATAATAGCATGAGGAGAGCTCAGTAGGAAAACTCGGTGGAGAAAAGAGACTGAGTAGCTTGGTTTACGCGGAAGACCAATCAAACTTCAAGACAAGAAGTTTGCACCACTTACGTAGGCCGCAGGCGCCTCTCGAATAGCGAAAGGTGCCTCACCCTAGACACCTTCTCGAGTGGGTCTTAGCAGCCCAGGCATAATTAGTAAGCGTGGTGGGTTCCGCGCTCCAGATGGAGACTCAGCTGGAAGTTAAAGGGAAGAATGACAAGGAACTCTATGAATTGGAGCTGTAAGTTAACTCTTTGACAGAGAGAGCGAGATGGTGGTGGGGGACAGCCCCCAGTGAAATCAGAGGTGAGAGCACAAAGCAATACAGTAGGCAGACTCCGGTTTTGGGGGAGATGCTCGAGAATATCCGGGTGGATTCCTGAGGCTCGATCCCGCATTTGCATATGCCGAGCCTCCTTCCTCATGACCTTTGTCCAGAGTGGAATGCCTCCCCGGCTCCCGGCACATGATCAGTGCATGCTCAGTCACGATATCAGTGCCTGCTCAGCCACGTGATCACTGACGGCACAGTCACGTGATCAGCGCCTCTCAGTCACGTGATCACCGGAGGATAAACACGTGATCAGTGAACGACCAGCCACGTGATCACTGCATGCTCAGGTGGTCAGTTCCTGATCAGCCACCTGATCAGTGCGTGCAGTCCCTGATCAGCGCCTGTCAGTCACTGATCACTGCCTGATAAACACGTGATCAGTGCCCGATGAGCCACGCATCAGTGCATGACCAGCCACGCGATCAGTGGCATCACGTCATCAGCATGCAGCCACGTGATCAGTGCATGCTCATCACGTGATCTGTACATGCTCAGCCACGTGATCAGTGCCTGCAGAGTCACGTGATCAGGGCCTGCTGAGCTGCGTGATTCCTGCCGGCTCATCTGCATGACAATTGCCAGCTGAGCTGCGTGATTCCTGTCGGCTCATCTGCTTGACAATTGCCAGCTGAGCTGCGTGATTCCTGCCTGGTCACGTGCTTGATTATTGCCAGTTGAGCAGCATGATTCGTCACTGCTGAGCTCCATGCTTATTGCCTGCTGATTGCGTGGTTCGTGTCTGCTCAGCTCTTTGAGTATTGCCTCCTGAGGTCCCTGTTCGGTCGCCACCTGCCGGGACCAGCCCCAACTGATCCAGGGTATTCGAAGGAGAGATGGCCTAGGCGACTATTTATATGCTAATCAGAGATGTCAAGAATAATAGCATGAGGAGAGCTCAGTAGGAAAATTCGGTGGAGAAAAGAGACTGAGTAGCTTGGTTTACGCGGAAGACCAATCAAACTTCAAGACAAGAAGTTTGCACCACTTACGGACACCTCCCGAATGGGTCCTAGACACCTTCTCGAGTGGGTCTTAGCAGCCCAGGCATAATTAGTAAGCGTGGTGGGTTCCGCGCTCCAGATGGAGACTCAGCTGGAAGTTAAAGGGAAGAATGACAAGGAACTTTATGAATTGGAGCTGTAAGTTAACTCTTTGACAGAGAGAGCGAGATGGTGGTGGGGGACAGCCCCCAGTGAAATCAGAGGTGAGAGCACAAAGCAATACAGTAGGCAGACTCTTTTGGGGGGGAGATGCTCGAGAATATCCGGGTGGACCCCTGAGGCTCGATCCCGCATTTGCGTATGCCGAGCCTCCTTCCTCATGACCTTTGTCCAGAGCGGAATGCCTCCCCGGCCCCCGGCACATGATCAGTGCATGCTCAGTCACGATATCAGTGCCTGCTCAGCCACGTGATCACTGACGGCACAGTCACGTGATCTGCGCCTCAGTCATGCGTGTCACCGTATGATCAAACATGATCAGTGCGTGCACAGTCCACTGATCAGCCACGTCATCACTGCATGCCACGTGATCAGTCCTGATCGCCACGTGATCAGTGCGTGCACAGTCCCATGATCAGCGCCTGTCAGTCACTGATCACCGCGCAAGCCATGATCAGCGCCGATCAGCCACGTCATCAGCAGTCACGCCATCAGTGCATGATAGCCACGTGATCAGTGCATGCCAGTCACGTGATCTGACTTGATCAGCCACGTGATCAGTGCCTGCAGAGTCACGTGATCAGGGCCTGCTGAGCTGCGTGATTCCTGCCGCTCATCTGCATGACAATTGCCAGCTGAGCTGCGTGATTCCTGTCGGCTCATCTGCTTGACAATTGCCAGCTGAGCTGCGTGATTCCTGCCTGGTCACGTGCTTGATTATTGCCAGTTGAGCAGCATGATTCGTCACTGCTGAGCTCCATGCTTATTGCCTGCTGATTGCGTGGTTCGTGTCTGCTCAGCTCTTGAGTATTGCCTCCTGAGGTCCCTGTTCGGTCGCCACCTGCCGGGACCAGCCCCAACTGATCCAGGGTATTCGAAGGAGAGATGGCCTAGGCGACTATTTATATGCTAATCAGAGATGTCAAGAATAATAGTATGAGGAGAGCTCAGTAGGAAAATTCGGTGGAGAAAAGAGACTGAGTAGCTTGGTTTACGCGGAAGACCAATCAAACTTCAAGACAAGAAGTTTGCACCACTTACGTAGGCCGCAGGCGCCTCTCGAATAGCGAAAGGTGCCTCACCCTAGACACCTTCTCGAGTGGGTCTTAGCAGCCCAGGCATAATTAGTAAGCGTGGTGGGTTCCGCGCTCCAGATGGAGACTCAGCTGGAAGTTAAAGGGAAGAATGACAAGGAACTTTATGAATTGGAGCTGTAAGTTAACTCTTTGACAGAGAGAGCGAGATGGTGGTGGGGGACAGCCCCCAGTGAAATCAGAGGTGAGAGCACAAAGCAATACAGTAGGCAGACTCCGGTTTTGGGGGGAGATGCTCGAGAATATCCGGGTGGACTCCTGAGGCTCGATCCCGCATTTGCGTATGCCGAGCCTCCTTCCTCATGACCTTTGTCCAGAGTGGAATGCCTCCCGGCTCCCGGCACATGATCAGTGCATGCTCAGTCACGATATCAGTGCCTGCTCAGCCACGTGATCACTGACGGCACAGTCACGTGATCAGCGCCTCTCAGTCACGTGATCACCGTATGATAAACACGTGATCAGTGAACGACCAGCCACGTGATCACTGCATGCGCGTCAGGTGGTCAGTTCCTGATCAGCCACCTGATCAGTGCGTGCACAGTCCCCTGATCAGCGCCTGTCAGTCACTGATCACTGCCTGTGATCAGTGCCCGAACAGCCACGCCATCAGTGCATGCGCAGTCACGTGATCAGTGCATGATAGCCACGTGATCAGTGCGTGCACAGTCCCATGATCAGCGCCTGTCAGTCACTGATCATTGCCTGATAAACACGTGATCAGTGCATGATGAGCCATGTGATCAGTGCCCGATCAGCCACGCCATCAGTGCATGCGCAGTCACGCCATCAGTGCATGATAGCCACGTGATCAGTGCATGCTCAGTCACGTGATCTGGACTTGATCAGCCACGTGATCAGTGCCTGCAGAGTCACGTGATCAGGGCCTGCTGAGCTGCGTGATTCCTGCCGCTCATCTGCATGACAATTGCCATCTGAGCTGCGTGATTCCTGTCGGCTCATCTGCTTGACAATTGCCAGCTGAGCTGCGTGATTCCTGCCTGGTCACGTGCTTGATTATTGCCAGTTGAGCAGCATGATTCGTCACTGCTGAGCTCCATGCTTATTGCCTGCTGATTGCGTGGTTCGTGTCTGCTCAGCTCTTTGAGTATTGCCTCCTGAGGTCCCTGTTCGGTCGCCACCTGCCGGGGACCAGCCCCAACTGATCCAGGGTATTCGAAGGAGAGATGGCCTAGGCGACTATTTATATGCTAATCAGAGATGTCAAGAATAATAGTATGAGGAGAGCTCAGTAGGAAAATTCGGTGGAGAAAAGAGACTGAGGAGCTTGGTTTACGCGGAAGACCAATCAAACTTCAAGACAAGAAGTTTGCACCACTTACGTAGGCCGCAGGCGCCCTCTCGAATAGCGAAAGGTGCCTCACCCTAGACACCTTCTCGAGTGGGTCTTAGCAGCCCAGGCATAATTAGTAAGCGTGGTGGGTTCCGCGCTCCAGATGGAGACTCAGCTGGAAGTTAAAGGGAAGAATGACAAGGAACTTTATGAATTGGAGCTGTAAGTTAACTCTTTGACAGAGAGAGCGAGATGGTGGTGGGGGACAGCCCCCAGTGAAATCAGAGGTGAGAGCACAAAGCAATACAGTAGGCAGACTCCGGTTTTTTGGGGGAGATGCTCGAGAATATCCGGGTGGACTTCTGAGGCTCGATCCCGCATTTGCGTCTGCCGAGCCTCCTTCCTCATGACCTTTGTCCAGAGTGGAATGCCTCCCCGTCTCCCGGCACATGATCAGTGCATGCTCAGTCACGAGATCAGTGCCTGCTCAGCCACGTGATCACTGACGCACAGTCACGTGATCAGCGCCTCTCAGTCACGTGATCAGTATGATAAACACGTGATCAGTTCCGACCAGCCACCTGATCATCCGTACGCGCATGGTCAGGTGTCAGTTCCTGATCAGCCACGTGATCAGTGCGTGCACAGTCCCCTGATCAGCGCCTGTCAGTCACTGATCATTGCCTGATAATCACGTGATCAGTGCATGATGAGCCATGTGATCAGTGCCCGACCACGTCATCAGTGCATGCGCAGTCACGCCATCAGTGCATGATAGCCACGTGATCAGTGCATGCTCAGTCACGTGATCTACTGATCAGCCACGTGATCAGTGCCTGCAGAGTCACGTGATCAGGCCTGCTGAGCTGCGTGATTCCTGCCGGCTCATCTGCATGACAATCGCCAGCTGAGCTGCGTGATTCCTGTCGGCTCATCTGCTTGACAATTGCCAGCTGAGCTGCGTGATTCCTGCCTGGTCACGTGCTTGATTATTGCCAGTTGAGCAGCATGATTCGTCACCGCTGAGCTCCATGCTTATTGCCTGCTGATTGCGTGGTTCGTGTCTGCTCAGCTCTTTGAGTATTGCCTCCTGAGGTCTCTGTTCGGTCGCCACCTGCCGGGGACCAGCCCCAACTGATCCAGGGTATTCGAAGGAGAGATGGCCTAGGCGACTATTTATATGCTAATCAGAGATGTCAAGAATAATAGTATGAGGAGAGCTCAGTAGGAAAATTCGGTGGAGAAAAGAGACTGAGTAGCTTGGTTTACGCGGAAGACCAATCAAACTTCAAGACAAGAAGTTTGCACCACTTACGTAGGCCGCAGGCGCCCTCTCGAATAGCGAAAGGTGCCTCACCCTAGACACCTTCTCGAGTGGGTCTTAGCAGCCCAGGCATAATTAGTAAGTGGTGGGTTCCGCGCTCCAGATGGAGACTCAGCTGGAAGTTAAAGGGAAGAATGACAAGGAACTTTATGAATTGAGCTGTAAGTTAACTCTTTGACAGAGAGAGCGAGATGGTGGTGGGGGACAGCCCCCAGTGAAATCAGAGGTGAGAGCACAAAGCAATACAGTAGGCAGACTCCGGTTTTTTGGGGGGAGATGCTCGAGAATATCCGGGTGGACTCCTGAGGCTCGATCCCGCATTTGCGTATGCCGAGCCTCCTTCCTCATGACCTTTGTCCAGAGTGGAATGCCTCCCCGGCTCCCGGCACATGATCAGTGCATGCTCAGTCACGATATCAGTGCCTGCTCAGCCACGTGATCACCGACGGCACAGTCACGTGATCAGCGCCTCTCAGTCACGTGATCACCGTATGATAAACACGTGATCAGTGAACGACCAGCCACGTGATCACTGCACGCGCGGTCAGGTGGTCAGTTCCTGATCAGCCACCTGATCAGTGCGTGCACAGTCCCCTGATCAGCGCCTGTCAGTCACTGATCACTGCCTGATAAACACGTGATCAGTGCCCGCAGCCACGTCATCAGTGCAGTGATCAGCATGATCACGTGATCAGTGCATGCTCAGTCAAGTGATCGGACTTGATCAGCCACGTGATCAGTGCCTGCAGAGTCACGTGATCAGGGCCTGCTGAGCCGCGTGATTCCTGCCGGCTCATCTGTATGACAATTGCCAGCTGAGCTGCGTGATTCCTGTCGGCTCATCTGCTTGACACTTGCCAGCTGAGCTGCGTGATTCCTGCCTGGTCACGTGCTTGATTATTGCTAGTTGAGCAGCATGATTCGTCACTGCTGAGCTCCATGCTTATTGCCTGCTGATTGCGTGGTTCGTGTCTGCTCAGCTCTTTGAGTATTGCCTCCTGAGGTCCCTGTTCGGTCGCCACCTGCCGGGACCAGCCCCAACTGATCCAGGGTATTCGAAGGAGAGATGGCCTAGGCGACTATTTATATGCTAATCAGAGATGTCAAGAATAATAGTATGAGGAGAGCTCAGTAGGAAAATTCGGTGGAGAAAAGAGACTGAGTAGCTTGGTTTACGCGGAAGACCAATCAAACTTCAAGACAAGAAGTTTGCACCACTTACGTAGGCCGCAGGCGCCCTCTCGAATAGCGAAAGGTGCCTCACCCTAGACACCTTCTCGAGTGGGTCTTAGCAGCCCAGGCATAATTAGTAAGCGTGGTGGGTTCCGCGCTCCAGATGGAGACTCAGCTGGAAGTTAAAGGGAAGAATGACAAGGAACTTTATGAATTGGAGCTGTAAGTTAACTCTTTGACAGAGAGAGCGAGATGGTGGTGGGGGACAGCCCCCAGTGAAATCAGAGGTGAGAGCACAAAGCAATACAGTAGGCAGACTCCGGTTTTTTGGGGGAGATGCTCGAGAATATCCGGGTGGACTCCTGAGGCTCGATCCCGCATTTGCGTATGCCGAGCCTCCTTCCTCATGACCTTTGTCCAGAGTGGAATGCCTCCCCGGCTCCCGGCACATGATCAGTGCATGCTCAGTCACGATATCAGTGCCTGCTCAGCCACGTGATCACTGACGGCACAGTCACGTGATCAGCGCCTCTCAGTCACGTGATCACCGTATGATAAACACGTGATCAGTGAACGACCAGCCACGTGATCACTGCATGCGCGGTCAGGTGGTCAGTTCCTGATCAGCCACCTGATCAGTGCGGCACAGTCCCCTGATCAGCGCCTGTCAGTCACTGATCACTGCCTGATAAACACGTGATCAGTGCCCGAACAGCCACGTCATCAGTGCATGCGCAGTCACGTGATCAGTGCATGATAGCCACGTGATCAGTGCGGCACAGTCCCATGATCAGCGCCTGTCAGTCACTGATCATTGCCTGATAAACACGTGATCAGTGCATGATGAGCCATGTGATCAGTGCCCGATCAGCCACGTCATCAGTGCATGCGCAGTCACGTCATCAGTGCATGATAGCCACGTGATCAGTGCATGCTCAGTCACGTGATCTGGACTTGATCAGCCACGTGATCAGTGCCTGCAGAGTCACGTGATCAGGGCCTGCTGAGCTGCGTGATTCCTGCCGGCTCATCTGCATGACAATTGCCAGCTGAGCTGCGTGATTCCTGTCGGCTCATCTGCTTGACAATTGCCAGCTGAGCTGCGTGATTCCTGCCTGGTCACGTGCTTGATTATTGCCAGTTGAGCAGCATGATTCGTCACTGCTGAGCTCCATGCTTATTGCCTGCTGATTGCGTGGTTCGTGTCTGCTCAGCTCTTTGAGTATTGCCTCCTGAGGTCCCTGTTCGGTCGCCACCTGCCGGGACCAGCCCCAACTGATCCAGGGTATTCGAAGGAGAGATGGCCTAGGCGACTATTTATATGCTAATCAGAGATGTCAAGAATAATAGCATGAGGAGAGCTCAGTAGGAAAATTCGGTGGAGAAAAGAGACTGAGTAGCTTGGTTTACGCGGAAGACCAATCAAACTTCAAGACAAGAAGTTTGCACCACTTACGTAGGCCCCAGGCGCCCTCTCGAATAGCGAAAGGTGCCTCACCCTAGACACCTTCTCGAGTGGGTCTTAGCAGCCCAGGCATAATTAGTAAGCGTGGTGGGTTCCACGCTCCAGATGGAGACTCAGCTGGAAGTTAAAGGGAAGAATGACAAGGAACTTTATGAATTGGAGCTGCAAGTTAACTCTTTGACAGAGAGAGCGAGATGGTGGTGGGGTACAGCCCCCAGTGAAATCAGAGGTGAGAGCACAAAGCAATACAGTAGGCAGACTCCGGTTTTGGGGGAGATGCTCGAGAACATCCGGGTGGACTCCTGAGGCTCGATCCCGCATTTGCGTATGCCGAGCCTCCTTCCTCATGACCTTTGTCCAGAGTGGAATGCCTCCCCGGCTTCCGGCACATGATCAGTGCATGCTCAGTCACGATATCAGTGCCTGCTCAACCAGGTGATCACTGACGGCACAGTCACGTGATCAGCGCCCTCAGTCACGTGATCACCGTATGATAAACACGTGATCAGTGAACGACCAGCCACGTGATCACTGCATGCGCCGTCAGGTGGTCAGTTCCTGATCAGCCACCTGATCAGTGCGTGCACAGTCCCCTGATCAGCGCTTGTCAGTCACTGATCACTGCCTGATAAACCGTGATCAGTGCCCGAACAGCCACGCATCATGCGCAGTCACTGATCAGTGCATGATAGCCACGTGATCAGTGCGCACAGTCCCATGATCAGCGCCTGTCAGTCACTGATCATTGCCTGATAAACACGCGATCAGTGCATGATGAGCCATGTGATCAGTGCCCGATCAGCCACGTCATCAGTGCATGCGCAGTCACGTCATCAGTGCATGATAGCCACGTGATCAGTGCATGCTCAGTCACGTGATCTGGACTTGATCAGCCACGTGATCAGTGCCTGCAGAGTCACGTGATCAGGGCCTGCTGAGCTGCGTGATTCCTGCCGGCTCATCTGCATGACAATTGCCAGCTGAGCTGCGTGATTCCTGTCGGCTCATCTGCTTGACAATTGCCAGCTGAGCTGCGTGATTCCTGCCTGGTCACGTGCTTGATTATTGCCAGTTGAGCAGCATGATTCGTCACTGCTGAGCTCCATGCTTATTGCCTGCTGATTGCGTGGTTCGTGTCTGCTCAGCTCTTTGAGTATTGCCTCCTGAGGTCCCTGTTCGGTCGCCACCTGCCGGGACCAGCCCCAACTGATCCAGGGTATTCGAAGGAGAGATGGCCTAGGCGACTATTTATATGCTAATCAGAGATGTCAAGAATAATAGTATGAGGAGAGCTCAGTAGGAAAATTCGGTGGAGAAAAGAGACTGAGTAGCTTGGTTTACGCGGAAGACCAATCAAACTTCAAGACAAGAAGTTTGCACCACTTACGTAGGCCGCAGGCGCCTCTCGAATAGCGAAAGGTGCCTCACCCTAGACACCTTCTCAAGTGGGTCTTAGCAGCCCAGGCATAATTAGTAAGCGTGGTGGGTTCCGCGCTCCAGATGGAGACTCAGCTGGAAGTTAAAGGGAAGAATGACAAGGAACTTTATGAATTGGAGCTGTAAGTTAACTCTTTGACAGAGAGAGCGAGATGGTGGTGGGGGACAGCCCCCAGTGAAATCAGAGGTGAGAGCACAAAGCAATACAGTAGGCAGACTCCGGTTTTTTGGGGGAGATGCTCGAGAATATCCGGGTGGACTCCTGAGGCTCGATCCCGCATTTGCGTATGCCGAGCCTCCTTCCTCATGACCTTTGTCCAGAGTGGAATGCCTCCCCTGCTCCCGGCACATGATCAGTGCATGCTCAGTCACGATATCAGTGCCTGCTCAGCCACGTGATCACTGACGGCACAGTCACGTGATCAGCGCCTCAGTCACGTGATCACCGTATGATAAACACGTGATCAGTGAACGACCAGCCACGTGATCACCGCATGCGCCGTCAGGTGGTCAGTTCCTGATCAGCCACCTGATCAGTGCGTGCACAGTCCCCTGATCAGCGCCTGTCAGTCACTGATCACTGCCTGATAAACACGTGATCAGTGCCCGAACAGCCACGTCATCAGTGCATGCGCAGTCACGTGATCAGTGCATGATAGCCACGTGATCAGTGCGTGCACAGTCCCATGATCAGCGCCTGTCAGTCACTGATCATTGCCTGATAAACACGTGATCAGTGCATGATGAGCCATGTGATCAGTGCCCGATCAGCCACGCCATCAGTGCATGCGCAGTCACGTCATCAGTGCATGATAGCCACCTGATCAGTGCATGCTCAGTCACGTGATCTGGACTTGATCAGCCACGTGATCAGTGCCTGCAGAGTCCCGTGATCAGGGCCTGCTGAGCTGCGTGATTCCTGCCGGCTCATCTGCATGACAATTGACAGCTGAGCTGCGTGATTCCTGTCGGCTCATCTGCTTGACAATTGCCAGCTGAGCTGCGTGATTCCTGCCTGGTCACGTGCTTGATTATTGCCAGTTGAGCAACATGATTCGTCACTGCTGAGCTCCATGCTTATTGCCTGCTGGTTGCGTGGTTCGTGTCTGCTCAGCTCTTTGAGTATTGCCTCCTGAGGTCCCTGTTCTGTCGCCACCTGCCGGGTACCAGCCCCAACTGATCCAGGGTATTCGAAGGAGAGATGGCCTAGGCGACTATTTATATGCTAATCAGAGATGTCAAGAATAATAGTATGAGGAGAGCTCAGTAGGAAAATTCGGGGGAGAAAAGAGACTGAGTAGCTTGGTTTACGCGGAAGACCAATCAAACTTCAAGACAAGAAGTTTGCACCACTTACGTAGGCCGCAGGCGCCCTCTCGAATAGCGAAAGGTGCCTCACCCTAGACACCTTCTCGAGTGGGTCTTAGCAGCCCAGGCATAATTAGTAAGCGTGGTGGGTTCCGCGCTCCAGATGGAGACTCAGCTGGAAGTTAAAGGGAAGAATGACAAGGAACTTTATGAATTGGAGCTGTAAGTTAACTCTTTGACAGAGAGAGCGAGATGGTGGTGGGGGACAGCCCCCAGTGAAATCAGAGGTGAGAGCACAAAGCAATACAGTAGGCAGACTCCGGTTTTTTGGGGGAGATGCCCGAGAATATCCGGGTGGACTCCTGAGGCTCGATCCCGCATTTGCGTATGCCGAGCCTCCTTCCTCATGACCTTTGTCCAGAGTGGAATGCCTCCCCGGCTCCCGGCACATGATCAGTGCATGCTCAGTCACGATATCAGTGCCTGCTCAGCCACGTGATCACTGACGGCACAGTCACGTGATCAGCGCTCAGTCACGTGATCACCGATGATAAACACGTGATCAGTGAACGACCAGCCACGTGATCACTGCATGCGCGTCAGGTGGTCAGTTCCTGATCAGCCACCTGATCAGTGCACAGTCCCCTGATCAGCGCCTGTCAGTCACTGATCACTGCCTGATAAACACGTGATCAGCGCCCGAACAGCCACGCCATCAGTGCATGCGCAGTCACGTGATCAGTGCATGATAGCCACGTGATCAGTGCGTGCACAGTCCCATGATCAGCGCCTGTCAGTCACTGATCATTGCCTGATAAACACGTGATCAGTGCATGATGAGCCATGTGATCAGTGCCTGATCAGCCACGTCATCAGTGCATGCGCAGTCACGTCATCAGTGCATGATAGCCACGTGATCAGTGCATGCTCAGTCACGTGATCTGGACTTGATCAGCCACGTGATCAGTGCCTGCAGAGTCACGTGATCAGGGCCTGCTGAGCTGCGTGATTCCTGCCGGCTCATCTGCATGACAATTGCCATCTGAGCTGCGTGATTCCTGTCGGCTCATCTGCTTGACAATTGCCAGCTGAGCTGCGTGATTCCTGCCTGGTCACGTGCTTGATTATTGCCAGTTGAGCAGCATGATTCGTCACTGCTGAGCTCCATGCTTATTGCCTGCTGATTGCGTGGTTCGTGTCTGCTCAGCTCTTTGAGTATTGCCTCCTGAGGTCCCTGTTCGGTCGCCACCTGCCGGGGACCAGCCCCAACTGATCCAGGGTATTCGAAGGAGAGATGGCCTAGGCGACTATTTATATGCTAATCAGAGATGTCAAGAATAATAGTATGAGGAGAGCTCAGTAGGAAAATTCGGTGGAGAAAAGAGACTGAGTAGCTTGGTTTACGCGGAAGACCAATCAAACTTCAAGACAAGAAGTTTGCACCACTTACGTAGGCCGCAGGCGCTCTCGAATAGCGAAAGGTGCCTCACCCTAGACACCTTCTCGAGTGGGTCTTAGCAGCCCAGGCATAATTAGTAAGCGTGGTGGGTTCCGCGCTCCAGATGGAGACTCAGCTGGAAGTTAAAGGGAAGAATGACAAGGAACTTTATGAATTGGAGCTGTAAGTTAACTCTTTGACAGAGAGAGCGAGATGGTGGTGGGGGACAGCCCCAGTGAAATCAGAGGTGAGAGCACAAAGCAATACAGTAGGCAGACTCCGGTTTTGGGGGGAGATGCTCGAGAATATCCGGGTGGACTCCTGAGGCTCGATCCCGCATTTGCGTATGCCGAGCCTCCTTCCTCATGACCTTTGTCCAGAGTGGAATGCCTCCCCGGCTCCCGGCACATGATCAGTGCATGCTCAGTCACGATATCAGTGCCTGCTCAGCCACGTGATCACTGACGGCACAGTCACGTGATCAGCGCCTCTCAGTCACGTGATCACCGTATGATAAACACGTGATCAGTGAACGACCAGCCACGTGATCACTGCATGCGCAGTCAGGTGGTCAGTTCCTGATCAGCCACCTGATCAGTGCGTGCACAGTCCCCTGATCAGCGCCTGTCAGTCACTGATCACTGCCTGATAAACACGTGATCAGTGCCCGAACAGCCACGCCATCAGTGCATGCGCAGTCACGTGATCAGTGCATGATAGCCACGTGATCAGTGCGTGCACAGTCCCATGATCAGCGCCTGTCAGTCACTGATCATTGCCTGATAAACACGTGATCAGTGCATGATGAGCCATGTGATCAGTGCCCGATCAGCCACGTCATCAGTGCATGCGCAGTCACGCCATCAGTGCATGATAGCCACGTGATCAGTGCATGCTCAGTCACGTGATCTGGACTTGATCAGCCACGTGATCAGTGCCTGCAGAGTCACGTGATCAGGGCCTGCTGAGCTGCGTGATTCCTGCCGGCTCATCTGCATGACAATTGCCAGCTGAGCTGCGTGATTCCTGTCGGCTCATCTGCTTGACAATTGCCAGCTGAGCTGCGTGATTCCTGCCTGGTCACGTGCTTGATTATTGCCAGTTGAGCAGCATGATTCGTCACTGCTGAGCTCCATGCTTATTGCCTGCTGATTGCGTGGTTCGTGTCTGCTCAGCTCTTTGAGTATTGCCTCCTGAGGTCCCTGTTCGGTCGCCACCTGCCGGGGACCAGCCCCAACTGATCCAGGGTATTCGAAGGAGAGATGGCCTAGGCGACTATTTATATGCTAATCAGAGATGTCAAGAATAATAGTATGAGGAGAGCTCAGTAGGAAAATTCGGTGGAGAAAAGAGACTGAGTAGCTTGGTTTACGCGGAAGACCAATCAAACTTCAAGACAAGAAGTTTGCACCACTTACGTAGGCCGCAGGCGCCCTCTCGAATAGCGAAAGGTGCCTCACCCTAGACACCTTCTCGAGTGGGTCTTAGCAGCCCAGGCATAATTAGTAAGCGTGGTGGGTTCCGCGCTCCAGATGGAGACTCAGCTGGAAGTTAAAGGGAAGAATGACAAGGAACTTTATGAATTGGAGCTGTAAGTTAACTCTTTGACAGAGAGAGCGAGATGGTGGTGGGGGACAGCCCCCAGTGAAATCAGAGGTGAGAGCACAAAGCAATACAGTAGGCAGACTCCGGTTTTTTGGGGGAGATGCTCGAGAATATCCGGGTGGACTCCTGAGGCTCGATCCCGCATTTGCGTATGCCGAGCCTCCTTCCTCATGACCTTTGTCCAGAGTGGAATGCCTCCCCGGCTCCCGGCACATGATCAGTGCATGCTCAGTCACGATATCAGTGCCTGCTCAGCCACGTGATCACTGACGGCACAGTCACGTGATCAGCGCCTCTCAGTCACGTGATCACCGTATGATAAACACGTGATCTTTGAACGACCAGCCAGGTGATCACTGCATGTGCGGTCAGGTGGTCAGTTCCTGAGCAGCCACCTGATCAGTGCGTGCACAGTCCCATGATCAGCGCCTGTCAGTCACTGATCATTGCCTGATAAACACGTGATCAGTGCATGATGAGCCATGTGATCAGTGCCCGATCAGCCACGTCATCAGTGCATGCGCAGTCACGCCATCAGTGCATGATAGCCACGTGATCAGTGCATGCTCAGTCACGCGATCTGGACTTGATCAGCCACGTGATCAGTGCCTGCAGAGTCACGTGATCAGGGCCTGCTGAGCTGCGTGATTCCTGCCGGCTCATCTGCATGACAATTGCCATCTGAGCTGCGTGATTCCTGTCGGCTCATCTGCTTGACAATTGCCAGCTGAGCTGCGTGATTCCTGCCTGGTCACGTGCTTGATTATTGCCAGTTGAGCAGCATGATTCGTCACTGCTGAGCTCCATGCTTATTGCCTGCTGATTGCGTGGTTCGTGTCTGCTCAGCTCTTTGAGTATTGCCTCCTGAGGTCCCTGTTCGGTCGCCACCTGCCGGGGACCAGCCCCAACTGATCCAGGGTATTCGAAGGAGAGATGGCCTAGGCGACTATTTATATGCTAATCAGAGATGTCAAGAATAATAGTATGAGGAGAGCTCAGTAGGAAAATTCGGTGGAGAAAAGAGACTGAGTAGCTTGGTTTACGCGGAAGACCAATCAAACTTCAAGACAAGAAGTTTGCACCACTTACGTAGGCCGCAGGCGCCTCTCGAATAGCGAAAGGTGCCTCACCCTAGACACCTTCTCGAGTGGGTCTTAGCAGCCCAGGCATAATTAGTAAGCGTGGTGGGTTCCGCGCTCCAGATGGAGACTCAGCTGGAAGTTAAAGGGAAGAATGACAAGGAACTTTATGAATTGGAGCTGTAAGTTAACTCTTTGACAGAGAGAGCGAGATGGTGGTGGGGGACAGCCCCCAGTGAAATCAGAGGTGAGAGCACAAAGCAATACAGTAGGCAGACTCCGGTTTTTTTGGGGGGAGATGCTCGAGAATATCCGGGTGGACTCCTGAGGCTCGATCCCGCATTTGCGTATGCCGAGCCTCCTTCCTCATGACCTTTGTCCAGAGTGGAATGCCTCCCCGGCTCCCGGCACATGATCAGTGCATGCTCAGTCACGATATCAGTGCCTGCTCAGCCACGTGATCACTGACGGCACAGTCACGTGATCAGCGCCTCTCAGTCACGTGATCACCGTATGATAAACACGTGATCAGTGAACGACCAGCCACGTGATCACTGCATGCGCGGTCAGGTGGTCAGTTCCTGATCAGCCACCTGATCAGTGCGTGCACAGTCCCCTGATCAGCGCCTGTCAGTCACTGATCACTGCCTGATAAACACGTGATCAGTGCCCGAACAGCCACGTCATCAGTGCATGCGCAGTCACGCCATCAGTGCATGATAGCCACGTGATCAGTGCCTGCTCAGTCACGTGATCTGGACTTGATCAGCCACGTGATCAGTGCCTGCAGAGTCACGTATCAGGCCTGCTGAGCTGCGTGATTCCTGCCGGCTCATCTGCATGACAAAGCCAGCTGAGCTGCGTGATTCCTGTCGGCTCATCTGCTTGACAATTGCCAGCTGAGCTGCGTGATTCCTGCCTGGTCACGTGCTTGATTATTGCCAGTTGAGCAGCATGATTCGTCACTGCTGAGCTCCATGCTTATTGCCTGCTGATTGCGTGGTTCGTGTCTGCTCAGCTCTTTGAGTATTGCCTCCTGAGGTCCCTGTTCGGTCGCCACCTGCCGGGGACCAGCCCCAACTGATCCAGGGTATTCGAAGGAGAGATGGCCTAGGCGACTATTTATATGCTAATCAGAGATGTCAAGAATAATAGTATGAGGAGAGCTCAGTAGGAAAATTCGGTGGAGAAAAGAGACTGAGTAGCTTGGTTTACGCGGAAGACCAATCAAACTTCAAGACAAGAAGTTTGCACCACTTACGTAGGCCGCAGGCGCCCTCTCGAATAGCGAAAGGTGCCTCACCCTAGACACCTTCTCGAGTGGGTCTTAGCAGCCCAGGCATAATTAGTAAGCGTGGTGGGTTCCGCGCTCCAGATGGAGACTCAGCTGGAAGTTAAAGGGAAGAATGACAAGGAACTTTATGAATTGGAGCTGTAAGTTAACTCTTTGACAGAGAGAGCGAGATGGTGGTGGGGGACAGCCCCCAGTGAAATCAGAGGTGAGAGCACAAAGCAATACAGTAGGCAGACTCCGGTTTTTTGGGGGGAGATGCTCGAGAACATCCGGGTGGACTCCTGAGGCTCGATCCCGCATTTGCGTATGCCGAGCCTCCTTCCTCATGACCTTTGTCCAGAGTGGAATGCCTCCCGGCTCCCGGCACATGATCAGTGCATGCTCAGTCACGATATCAGTGCCTGCTCAGCCACGTGATCACTGACGGCACAGTCACGTGATCAGCGCCTCTCAGTCACGTGATCACCGTATGATAAACACGTGATCAGTGAACGACCAGCCACGTGATCACTGCATGCGCGGTCAGGTGGTCAGTTCCTGATCAGCCACCTGATCAGTGCGTGCACAGTCCCCTGATCAGCGCCTGTCAGTCACTGATCACTGCCTGATAAACACGTGATCAGTGCCCGAACAGCCACGCCATCAGTGCATGCGCAGTCACGTGATCAGTGCATGATAGCCACGTGATCAGTGCGTGCACAGTCCCATGATCAGCGCCTGTCAGTCACTGATCATTGCCTGATAAACACGTGATCAGTGCATGATGAGCCATGTGATCAGTGCCCGATCAGCCACGCCATCAGTGCATGCGCAGTCACGCCATCAGTGCATGATAGCCACGTGATCAGTGCATGCTCAGTCACGTGATCTGGACTTGATCAGCCACGTGATCAGTGCCTGCAGAGTCACGTGATCAGGGCCTGCTGAGCTGCGTGATTCCTGCCGGCTCATCTGCATGACAATTGCCAGCTGAGCTGCGTGATTCCTGTCGGCTCATCTGCTTGACAATTGCCAGCTGAGCTGCGTGATTCCTGCCTGGTCACGTGCTTGATTATTGCCAGTTGAGCAGCATGATTCGTCACTGCTGAGCTCCATGCTTATTGCCTGCTGATTGCGTGGTTCGTGTCTGCTCAGCTCTTTGAGTATTGCCTCCTGAGGTCCCTGTTCGGTCGCCACCTGCCGGGGACCAGCCCCAACTGATCCAGGGTATTCGAAGGAGAGATGGCCTAGGCGACTATTTATATGCTAATCAGAGATGTCAAGAATAATAGTATGAGGAGAGCTCAGTAGGAAAATTCGGTGGAGAAAAGAGACTGAGTAGCTTGGTTTACGCGGAAGACCAATCAAACTTCAAGACAAGAAGTTTGCACCACTTACGTAGGCCGCAGGCGCCTCTCGAATAGCGAAAGGTGCCTCACCCTAGACACCTTCTCGAGTGGGTCTTAGCAGCCCAGGCATAATTAGTAAGCGTGGTGGGTTCCGCGCTCCAGATGGAGACTCAGCTGGAAGTTAAAGGGAAGAATGACAAGGAACTTTATGAATTGGAGCTGTAAGTTAACTCTTTGACAGAGAGAGCGAGATGGTGGTGGGGGACAGCCCCCAGTGAAATCAGAGGTGAGAGCACAAAGCAATACAGTAGGCAGACTCCGGTTTTTTGGGGGAGATGCTCGAGAATATCCGGGTGGACTCCTGAGGCTCGATCCCGCATTTGCGTATGCCGAGCCTCCTTCCTCATGACCTTTGTCCAGAGTGGAATGCCTCCCGGCTCCCGGCACATGATCAGTGCATGCTCAGTCACGATATCAGTGCCTGCTCAGCCACGTGATCACTGACGGCACAGTCACGTGATCAGCGCCTCTCAGTCACGTGATCACCGTATGATAAACACGTGATCAGTGAACGACCAGCCACGTGATCACTGCATGCGCGGTCAGGTGGTCAGTTCCTGATCAGCCACCTGATCAGTGCGTGCACAGTCCCATGATCAGCGCCTGTCAGTCACTGATCATTGCCTGATAAACACGTGATCAGTGCATGATGAGCCACGTGATCAGTGCCCGATCAGCCACGTCATCATCATGCGCAGTCACGTCATCAGTGCATGATAGCCACGTGACGTGCATGCTCAGTCACGTGATCTGGACTTGATCAGCCACGTGATCAGTGCCTGCAGAGTCACGTGATCAGGGCCTGCTGAGCTGCGTGATTCCTGCCGGCTCATCTGCATGACAATTGCCATCTGAGCTGCGTGATTCCTGTCGGCTCATCTGCTTGACAATTGCCAGCTGAGCTGCGTGATTCCTGCCTGGTCACGTGCTTGATTATTGCCAGTTGAGCAGCATGATTCGTCACTGCTGAGCTCCATGCTTATTGCCTGCTGATTGCGTGGTTCGTGTCTGCTCAGCTCTTTGAGTATTGCCTCCTGAGGTCCCTGTTCGGTCGCCACCTGCCGGGGACCAGCCCCAACTGATCCAGGGTATTCGAAGGAGAGATGGCCTAGGCGACTATTTATATGCTAATCAGAGATGTCAAGAATAATAGTATGAGGAGAGCTCAGTAGGAAAATTCGGTGGAGAAAAGAGACTGAGTAGCTTGGTTTACGCGGAAGACCAATCAAACTTCAAGACAAGAAGTTTGCACCACTTACGTAGGCCGCAGGCGCCCTCTCGAATAGCGAAAGGTGCCTCACCCTAGACACCTTCTCGAGTGGGTCTTAGCAGCCCAGGCATAATTAGTAAGCGTGGTGGGTTCCGCGCTCCAGATGGAGACTCAGCTGGAAGTTAAAGGGAAGAATGACAAGGAACTTTATGAATTGGAGCTGTAAGTTAACTCTTTGACAGAGAGAGCGAGATGGTGGTGGGGGACAGCCCCCAGTGAAATCAGAGGTGAGAGCACAAAGCAATACAGTAGGCAGACCCGGTTTTTGGGGGAGATGCTCGAGAATATCCGGGTGGACTCCTGAGGCTCGATCCCGCATTTGCGTATGCCGAGCCTCCTTCCTCATGACCTTTGTCCAGAGTGGAATGCCTCCCCGGCTCCCGGCACATGATCAGTGCATGCTCAGTCACGATATCAGTGCCTGCTCAGCCACGTGATCACTGACGGCACAGTCACGTGATCAGCGCCTCTCAGTCACGTGATCACCGTATGATAAACACGTGATCAGTGAACGACCAGCCACGTGATCACTGCATGCGCGGTCAGGTGGTCAGTTCCTGATCAGCCACCTGATCAGTGCGTGCACAGTCCCCTGATCAGCGCCTGTCAGTCACTGATCACTGCCTGATAAATCACCGTGATCAGTGCCCGAACAGCCACGTCATCAGTGCATGCGCAGTCACGTCATCAGTGCATGATAGCCACGTGATCAGTGCATGCTCAGTCACGTGATCTGGACTTGATCAGCCACGTGATCAGTGCCTGCAGAGTCACGTGATCAGGGCCTGCTGAGCTGCGTGATTCCTGCCGGCTCATCTGCATGACAATTGCCAGCTGAGCTGCGTGATTCCTGTCGGCTCATCTGCTTGACAATTGCCAGCTGAGCTGCGTGATTCCTGCCTGGTCACGTGCTTGATTATTGCCAGTTGAGCAGCATGATTCGTCACTGCTGAGCTCCATGCTTATTGCCTGCTGATTGCGTGGTTCGTGTCTGCTCAGCTCTTTGAGTATTGCCTCCTGAGGTCCCTGTTCGGTCGCCACCTGCCGGGGACCAGCCCCAACTGATCCAGGGTATTCGAAGGAGAGATGGCCTAGGCGACTATTTATATGCTAATCAGAGATGTCAAGAATAATAGTATGAGGAGAGCTCAGTAGGAAAATTCGGTGGAGAAAAGAGACTGAGTAGCTTGGTTTACGCGGAAGACCAATCAAACTTCAAGACAAGAAGTTTGCACCACTTACGTAGGCCGCAGGCGCCCTCTCGAATAGCGAAAGGTGCCTCACCCTAGACACCTTCTCGAGTGGGTCTTAGCAGCCCAGGCATAATTAGTAAGCGTGGTGGGTTCCGCGCTCCAGATGGAGACTCAGCTGGAAGTTAAAGGGAAGAATGACAAGGAACTTTATGAATTGGAGCTGTAAGTTAACTCTTTGACAGAGAGAGCGAGATGGTGGTGGGGGACAGCCCCCAGTGAAATCAGAGGTGAGAGCACAAAGCAATACAGTAGGCAGACTCCGGTTTTTTTGGGGGGAGATGCTCGAGAATATCCGGGTGGACTCCTGAGGCTCGATCCCGCATTTGCGTATGCCGAGCCTCCTTCCTCATGACCTTTGTCCAGAGTGGAATGCCTCCCCGGCTCCCGGCACATGATCAGTGCATGCTCAGTCACGATATCAGTGCCTGCTCAGCCACGTGATCACTGACGGCACAGTCACGTGATCAGCGCCTCTCAGTCACGTGATCACCGTATGATAAACACGTGATCAGTGAACGACCAGCCACGTGATCACTGCATGCGCGGTCAGGTGGTCAGTTCCTGATCAGCCACCTGATCAGTGCGTGCACAGTCCCCTGATCAGCGCCTGTCAGTCACTGATCACTGCCTGATAAACACGTGATCAGTGCCCGAACAGCCACGCCATCAGTGCATGCGCAGTCACGTGATCAGTGCATGATAGCCACGCGATCAGTGCGTGCACAGTCCCATGATCAGCGCCTGTCAGTCACTGATCATTGCCTGATAAACACGTGATCAGTGCATGATGAGCCATGTGATCAGTGCCCGATCAGCCACGCCATCAGTGCATGCGCAGTCACGCCATCAGTGCATGATAGCCACGTGATCAGTGCATGCTCAGTCACGTGATCTGGACTTGATCAGCCACGTGATCAGTGCCTGCAGAGTCACGTGATCAGGGCCTGCTGAGCTGCGTGATTCCTGCCGGCTCATCTGCATGACAATTGCCAGCTGAGCTGCGTGATTCCTGTCGGCTCATCTGCTTGACAATTGCCAGCTGAGCTGCGTGATTCCTGCCTGGTCACGTGCTTGATTATTGCCAGTTGAGCAGCATGATCCGTCACTGCTGAGCTCCATGCTTATTGCCTGCTGATTGCGTGGTTCGTGTCTGCTCAGCTCTTTGAGTATTGCCTCCTGAGGTCCCTGTTCGGTCGCCACCTGCCGGGGACCAGCCCCAACTGATCCAGGGTATTCGAAGGAGAGATGGCCTAGGCGACTATTTATATGCTAATCAGAGATGTCAAGAATAATAGTATGAGGAGAGCTCAGTAGGAAAATTCGGTGGAGAAAAGAGACTGAGTAGCTTGGTTTACGCGGAAGACCAATCAAACTTCAAGACAAGAAGTTTGCACCACTTACGTAGGCCGCAGGCGCCCTCTCGAATAGCGAAAGGTGCCTCACCCTAGACACCTTCTCGAGTGGGTCTTAGCAGCCCAGGCATAATTAGTAAGCGTGGTGGGTTCCGCGCTCCAGATGGAGACTCAGCTGGAAGTTAAAGGGAAGAATGACAAGGAACTTTATGAATTGGAGCTGTAAGTTAACTCTTTGACAGAGAGAGCGAGATGGTGGTGGGGGACAGCCCCCAGTGAAATCAGAGGTGAGAGCACAAAGCAATACAGTAGGCAGACTCCGGTTTTTTGGGGGAGATGCTCGAGAACATCCGGGTGGACTCCTGAGGCTCGATCCCGCATTTGCGTATGCCGAGCCTCCTTCCTCATGACCTTTGTCCAGAGTGGAATGCCTCCCCGGCTCCCGGCACATGATCAGTGCATGCTCAGTCACGATATCAGTGCCTGCTCAGCCACGTGATCACTGACGGCACAGTCACGTGATCAGCGCCTCTCAGTCACGTGATCACCGTATGATAAACACGTGATCAGTGAACGACCAGCCACGTGATCACTGCATGCGCGGTCAGGTGGTCAGTTCCTGATCAGCCACCTGATCAGTGCGTGCACAGTCCCATGATCAGCGCCTGTCAGTCACTGATCATTGCCTGATAAACACGTGAACAGTGCATGATGAGCCATGTGATCAGTGCCCGATCAGCCACGTCATCAGTGCATGCGCAGTCACGTCATCAGTGCATCATAGCCACGTGATCAGTGCATGCTCAGTCACGTGATCTGGACTTGATCAGCCACGTGATCAGTGCCTGCAGAGTCACGTGATCAGGGCCTGCTGAGCTGCGTGATTCCTGCCGGCTCATCTGCATGACAATTGCCAGCTGAGCTGCGTGATTCCTGTCGGCTCATCTGCTTGACAATTGCCAGCTGAGCTGCGTGATTCCTGCCTGGTCACGTGCTTGATTATTGCCAGTTGAGCACCATGATTCGTCACTGCTGAGCTCCATGCTTATTGCCTGCTGATTGCGTGGTTCGTGTCTGCTCAGCTCTTTGAGTATTGCCTCCTGAGGTCCCTGTTCGGTCGCCACCTGCCGGGGACCAGCCCCAACTGATCCAGGGTATTCGAAGGAGAGATGGCCTAGGCGACTATTTATATGCTAATCAGAGATGTCAAGAATAATAGTATGAGGAGAGCTCAGTAGGAAAATTCGGTGGAGAAAAGAGACTGAGTAGCTTGGTTTACGCGGAAGACCAATCAAACTTCAAGACAAGAAGTTTGCACCACTTACGTAGGCCGCAGGCGCCCTCTCGAATAGCGAAAGGTGCCTCACCCTAGACACCTTCTCGAGTGGGTCTTAGCAGCCCAGGCATAATTAGTAAGCGTGGTGGGTTCCGCGCTCCAGATGGAGACTCAGCTGGAAGTTAAAGGGAAGAATGACAAGGAACTTTATGAATTGGAGCTGTAAGTTAACTCTTTGACAGAGAGAGCGAGATGGTGGTGGGGGACAGCCCCCAGTGAAATCAGAGGTGAGAGCACAAAGCAATACAGTAGGCAGACCCGGTTTTTTGGGGGGAGATGCTCGAGAATATCCGGGTGGACTCCTGAGGCTCGATCCCGCATTTGCGTATGCCGAGCCTCCTTCCTCATGACCTTTGTCCAGAGTGGAATGCCTCCCCGGCTCCCGGCACATGATCAGTGCATGCTCAGTCACGATATCAGTGCCTGCTCAGCCACGTGATCACTGACGGCACAGTCACGTGATCAGCGCCTCTCAGTCACGTGATCACCGTATGATAAACACGTGATCAGTGAACGACCAGCCAGGTGATCATCATGCGCGGTCAGGTGGTCAGTCCTGATCAGCCACCTGATCAGTGCGCACAGTCCCCTGATCAGCGCCTGTCAGTCACTGATCACTGCCTGATAAACACGTGATCAGTGCCCGAATCAGCCACGTCATCAGTGCATGCGCAGTCACGTCATCAGTGCATGATAGCCACGTGATCAGTGCATGCTCAGTCACGTGATCTGGACTTGATCAGCCACGTGATCAGTGCCTGCAGAGTCACGTGATCAGGGCCTGCTGAGCTGCGTGATTCCTGCCGGCTCATCTGCATGACAATTGCCAGCTGAGCTGCGTGATTCCTGTCGGCTCATCTGCTTGACAATTGCCAGCTGAGCTGCGTGATTCCTGCCTGGTCACGTGCTTGATTATTGCCAGTTGAGCAGCATGATTCGTCACTGCTGAGCTCCATGCTTATTGCCTGCTGATTGCGTGGTTCGTGTCTGCTCAGCTCTTTGAGTATTGCCTCCTGAGGTCCCTGTTCGGTCGCCACCTGCCGGGGACCAGCCCCAACTGATCCAGGGTATTCGAAGGAGAGATGGCCTAGGCGACTATTTATATGCTAATCAGAGATGTCAAGAATAATAGTATGAGGAGAGCTCAGTAGGAAAATTCGGTGGAGAAAAGAGACTGAGTAGCTTGGTTTACGCGGAAGACCAATCAAACTTCAAGACAAGAAGTTTGCACCACTTACGTAGGCCGCAGGCGCCCTCTCGAATAGCGAAAGGTGCCTCACCCTAGACACCTTCTCGAGTGGGTCTTAGCAGCCCAGGCATAATTAGTAAGCGTGGTGGGTTCCGCGCTCCAGATGGAGACTCAGCTGGAAGTTAAAGGGAAGAATGACAAGGAACTTTATGAATTGGAGCTGTAAGTTAACTCTTTGACAGAGAGAGCGAGATGGTGGTGGGGGACAGCCCCCAGTGAAATCAGAGGTGAGAGCACAAAGCAATACAGTAGGCAGACTCCGGTTTTTTTGGGGGAGATGCTCGAGAATATCCGGGTGGACTCCTGAGGCTCGATCCCGCATTTGCGTATGCCGAGCCTCCTTCCTCATGACCTTTGTCCAGAGTGGAATGCCTCCCCGGCTCCCGGCACATGATCAGTGCATGCTCAGTCACGATATCAGTGCCTGCTCAGCCACGTGATCACTGACGGCACAGTCACGTGATCAGCGCCTCTCAGTCACGTGATCACCGTATGATAAACACGTGATCAGTGAACGACCAGCCACGTGATCACTGCATGCGCGGTCAGGTGGTCAGTTCCTGATCAGCCACCTGATCAGTGCGTGCACAGTCCCCTGATCAGCGCCTGTCAGTCACTGATCACTGCCTGATAAACACGTGATCAGTGCCCGAACAGCCACGCCATCAGTGCATGCGCAGTCACGTGATCAGTGCATGATAGCCACGTGATCAGTGCGTGCACAGTCCCATGATCAGCGCCTGTCAGTCACTGATCATTGCCTGATAAACACGTGATCAGTGCATGATGAGCCATGTGATCAGTGCCCGATCAGCCACGTCATCAGTGCATGCGCAGTCACGTCATCAGTGCATGATAGCCACGTGATCAGTGCATGCTCAGTCACGTGATCTGGACTTGATCAGCCACGTGATCAGTGCCTGCAGAGTCACGTGATCAGGGCCTGCTGAGCTGCGTGATTCCTGCCGGCTCATCTGCATGACAATTGCCAGCTGAGCTGCGTGATTCCTGTCGGCTCATCTGCTTGACAATTGCCAGCTGAGCTGCGTGATTCCTGCCTGGTCACGTGCTTGATTATTGCCAGTTGAGCAGCATGATTCGTCACTGCTGAGCTCCATGCTTATTGCCTGCTGATTGCGTGGTTCGTGTCTGCTCAGCTCTTTGAGTATTGCCTCCTGAGGTCCCTGTTCGGTCGCCACCTGCCGGGGACCAGCCCCAACTGATCCAGGGTATTCGAAGGAGAGATGGCCTAGGCGACTATTTATATGCTAATCAGAGATGTCAAGAATAATAGTATGAGGAGAGCTCAGTAGGAAAATTCGGTGGAGAAAAGAGACTGAGTAGCTTGGTTTACGTGGAAGACCAATCAAACTTCAAGACAAGAAGTTTGCACCACTTACGTAGGCCGCAGGCGCCTCTCGAATAGCGAAAGGTGCCTCACCCTAGACACCTTCTCGAGTGGGTCTTAGCAGCCCAGGCATAATTAGTAAGCGTGGTGGGTTCCGCGCTCCAGATGGAGACTCAGCCGGAAGTTAAAGGGAAGAATGACAAGGAACTTTATGAATTGGAGCTGTAAGTTAACTCTTTGACAGAGAGAGCGAGATGGTGGTGGGGGACAGCCCCCAGTGAAATCAGAGGTGAGAGCACAAAGCAATACAGTAGGCAGACTCCGATTTTTTTGGGGGGGAGATGCTCGAGAATATCCGGGTGGACTCCTGAGGCTCGATCCCGCATTTGCGTATGCCGAGCCTCCTTCCTCATGACCTTTGTCCAGAGTGGAATGCCTCCCCGGCTCCCGGCACATGATCAGTGCATGCTCAGTCACGATATCAGTGCCTGCTCAGCCACGTGATCACTGACGGCACAGTCACGTGATCAGCGCCTCTCAGTCACGTGATCACCGTATGATAAACACGTGATGAGTGAACGACCAGCCACGGGATCACTGCATGCGCGGTCAGGTGGTCAGTTCCTGATCAGCCACCCGATCAGTGCGTGCACAGTCCCCTGATCAGCGCCTGTCAGTCACTGATCACTGCCTGATAAACACGTGATCAGTGATTGATGAGCCATGGGATCAGTGCCCGATCAGCCACGTTATCAGTGCATGCGCAGTCACGCCATCAGTGCATGATAGCCACGTGATCAGTGCATGCTCAGTCACGTGATCTGGACTTGATCAGCCACGTGATCAGTGCCTGCAGAGTCACGTGATCAGGGCCTGCTGAGCTGCGTGATTCCTGCCAGCTCATCTGCATGACAATTGCCATCTGAGCTGCGTGATTCCTGTCGGCTCATCTGCTTGACAATTGCCAGCTGAGCTGCGTGATTCCTGCCTGGTCACGTGCTTGATTATTGCCAGTTGAGCAGCATGATTCGTCACCGCTGAGCTCCATGCTTATTGCCTGCTTATTGCGTGGTTCGTGTCTGCTCAGCTCTTTGAGTATTGCCTCCTGAGGTCCCTGTTCGGTCGCCACCTGCCGGGGACCAGCCCTAACTGATCCAGGGTATTCGAAGGAGAGATGGCCTAGGCGACTATTTATATGCTAATCAGAGATGTCAAGAATAATAGTATGAGGAGAGCTCAGTGGGAAAATTCGGTGGAGAAAAGAGACTGAGTAGCTTGGTTTACGCGGAAGACCAATCAAACGTCAAGACAAGAAGTTTGCACCACTTACGTAGGCCGCATGCGCCCTCTCGAATAGTGAAAGGTGCCTCACCCTAGACACCTTCTCGAGTGGGTCTTAGCAGCCCAGGCATAATTAGTAAGCGTGGTGGGTTCCACGCTCCAGATGGAGACTCAGCTGGAAGTTAAAGGGAAGAATGACAAGGAACTTTATTAATTGGAGCTGTAAGTTAACTCTTTGACAGAGAGAGCGAGATGGTGGTGGGGGACAGCCCCCAGTGAAATCAGAGGTGAGAGCACAAAGCAATACAGTAGGCAGACTCCGGTTTTTTGGGGGAGATGCTCGAGAATATCCGGGTGGACTCCTGAGGCTCGATCCCGCATTTGCGTATGCCGAGCCTCCTTCCTCATGACCTTTGTCCAGAGTGGAATGCCTCCCCGGCTCCCGGCACATGATCAGTGCATGCTCAGTCACGATATCAGTGCCTGCTCAGCCACGTGATCACTGACGGCACAGTCACGTGATCAGCGCCTCTCAGTCACGTGATCACCGTATGATAAACACGTGATCAGTGAACGACCAGCCACGTGATCACTGCATGCGCGGTCAGGTGGTCAGTTCCTGATCAGCCACCTGATCAGTGCGTGCACAGTCCCCTGATCAGCGCCTGTCAGTCACTGATCACTGCCTGATAAACACGTGATCAGTGCCCGAACAGCCACGTCATCAGTGCATGCGCAGTCACGTGATCAGTGCATGATAGCCACGTGATCAGTGCGTGCACAGTCCCATGATCAGCGCCTGTCAGTCACTGATCATTGCCTGATAAACACGTGATCAGTGCATGATGAGCCATGTGATCAGTGCCCGATCAGCCACGTCATCAGTGCATGCGCAGTCACGTCATCAGTGCATGATAGCCACGTGATCAGTGCATGCTCAGTCACGTGATCTGGACTTGATCAGCCACGTGATCAGTGCCTGCAGAGTCACGTGATCAGGGCCTGCTGAGCTGCGTGATTCCTGCCGGCTCATCTGCATGACAATTGCCAGCTGAGCTGCGTGATTCCTGTCGGCTCATCTGCTTGACAATTGCCAGCTGAGCTGCGTGATTCCTGCCTGGTCACGTGCTTGATTATTGCCAGTTGAGCAGCATGATTCGTCACTGCTGAGCTCCATGCTTATTGCCTGCTGATTGCGTGGTTCGTGTCTGCTCAGCTCTTTGAGTATTGCCTCCTGAGGTCCCTGTTCGGTCGCCACCTGCCGGGGACCAGCCCCAACTGATCCAGGGTATTCGAAGGAGAGATGGCCTAGGCGACTATTTATATGCTAATCAGAGATGTCAAGAATAATAGTATGAGGAGAGCTCAGTAGGAAAATTCGGTGGAGAAAAGAGACTGAGTAGCTTGGTTTACGCGGAAGACCAATCAAACTTCAAGACAAGAAGTTTGCACCACTTACGTAGGCCGCAGGCGCCCTCTCGAATAGCGAAAGGTGCCTCACCCTAGACACCTTCTCGAGTGGGTCTTAGCAGCCCAGGCATAATTAGTAAGCGTGGTGGGTTCCGCGCTCCAGATGGAGACTCAGCTGGAAGTTAAAGGGAAGAATGACAAGGAACTTTATGAATTGGAGCTGTAAGTTAACTCTTTGACAGAGAGAGCGAGATGGTGGTGGGGGACAGCCCCCAGTGAAATCAGAGGTGAGAGCACAAAGCAATACAGTAGGCAGACTCCGGTTTTTTGGGGGGAGATGCTCGAGAATATCCGGGTGGACTCCTGAGGCTCGATCCCGCATTTGCGTATGCCGAGCCTCCTTCCTCATGACCTTTGTCCAGAGTGGAATGCCTCCCCGGCTCCCGGCACATGATCAGTGCATGCTCAGTCACGATATCAGTGCCTGCTCAGCCACGTGATCACTGACGGCACAGTCACGTGATCAGCGCCTCTCAGTCACGTGATCACCGTATGATAAACACGTGATCAGTGAACGACCAGCCACGTGATCACTGCATGCGCGGTCAGGTGGTCAGTTCCTGATCAGCCACCTGATCAGTGCGTGCACAGTCCCCTGATCAGCGCCTGTCAGTCACTGATCACTGCCTGATAAACACGTGATCAGTGCCCGAACAGCCACGTCATCAGTGCATGCGCAGTCACGTGATCAGTGCATGATAGCCACGTGATCAGTGCGTGCACAGTCCCATGATCAGCGCCTGTCAGTCACTGATCATTGCCTGATAAACACGTGATCAGTGCATGATGAGCCATGTGATCAGTGCCCGATCAGCCACGTCATCAGTGCATGCGCAGTCACGTCATCAGTGCATGATAGCCACGTGATCAGTGCATGCTCAGTCACGTGATCTGGACTTGATCAGCCA
The DNA here is from genome assembly GCF_032452875.1 of Bos javanicus. Taxonomy (NCBI): domain Eukaryota; kingdom Metazoa; phylum Chordata; class Mammalia; order Artiodactyla; family Bovidae; genus Bos; species Bos javanicus. Next base: position 384,023 of record NW_026893751.1, on the reverse strand, counting down.
CGTGATCAGTGCCTGCAGAGTCACGTGATCAGGGCCTGCTGAGCTGCGTGATTCCTGCCGGCTCATCTGCATGACAATTGCCAGCTGAGCTGCGTGATTCCTGTCGGCTCATCTGCTTGACAATTGCCAGCTGAGCTGCGTGATTCCTGCCTGGTCACGTGCTTGATTATTGCCAGTTGAGCAGCATGATTCGTCACTGCTGAGCTCCATGCTTATTGCCTGCTGATTGCGTGGTTCGTGTCTGCTCAGCTCTTTGAGTATTGCCTCCTGAGGTCCCTGTTCGGTCGCCACCTGCCGGGGACCAGCCCCAACTGATCCAGGGTATTCGAAGGAGAGATGGCCTAGGCGACTATTTATATGCTAATCAGAGATGTCAAGAATAATAGTATGAGGAGAGCTCAGTAGGAAAATTCGGTGGAGAAAAGAGACTGAGTAGCTTGGTTTACGCGGAAGACCAATCAAACTTCAAGACAAGAAGTTTGCACCACTTACGTAGGCCGCAGGCGCCCTCTCGAATAGCGAAAGGTGCCTCACCCTAGACACCTTCTCGAGTGGGTCTTAGCAGCCCAGGCATAATTAGTAAGCGTGGTGGGTTCCGCGCTCCAGATGGAGACTCAGCTGGAAGTTAAAGGGAAGAATGACAAGGAACTTTATGAATTGGAGCTGTAAGTTAACTCTTTGACAGAGAGAGCGAGATGGTGGTGGGGGACAGCCCCCAGTGAAATCAGAGGTGAGAGCACAAAGCAATACAGTAGGCAGACTCCGGTTTTTTTGGGGGAGATGCTCGAGAATATCCGGGTGGACTCCTGAGGCTCGATCCCGCATTTGCGTATGCCGAGCCTCCTTCCTCATGACCTTTGTCCAGAGTGGAATGCCTCCCCGGCTCCCGGCACATGATCAGTGCATGCTCAGTCACGATATCAGTGCCTGCTCAGCCACGTGATCACTGACGGCACAGTCACGTGATCAGCGCCTCTCAGTCACGTGATCACCGTATGATAAACACGTGATCAGTGAACGACCAGCCACGTGATCACTGCATGCGCGGTCAGGTGGTCAGTTCCTGATCAGCCACCTGATCAGTGCGTGCACAGTCCCCTGATCAGCGCCTGTCAGTCACTGATCACTGCCTGATAAACACGTGATCAGTGCCCGAACAGCCACGTCATCAGTGCATGCGCAGTCACGTGATCAGTGCATGATAGCCACGTGATCAGTGCGTGCACAGTCCCATGATCAGCGCCTGTCAGTCACTGATCATTGCCTGATAAACACGTGATCAGTGCATGATGAGCCATGTGATCAGTGCCCGATCAGCCACGTCATCAGTGCATGCGCAGTCACGTCATCAGTGCATGATAGCCACGTGATCAGTGCATGCTCAGTCACGTGATCTGGACTTGATCAGCCACGTGATCAGTGCCTGCAGAGTCACGTGATCAGGGCCTGCTGAGCTGCGTGATTCCTGCCGGCTCATCTGCATGACAATTGCCAGCTGAGCTGCGTGATTCCTGTCGGCTCATCTGCTTGACAATTGCCAGCTGAGCTGCGTGATTCCTGCCTGGTCACGTGCTTGATTATTGCCAGTTGAGCAGCATGATTCGTCACTGCTGAGCTCCATGCTTATTGCCTGCTGATTGCGTGGTTCGTGTCTGCTCAGCTCTTTGAGTATTGCCTCCTGAGGTCCCTGTTCGGTCGCCACCTGCCGGGGACCAGCCCCAACTGATCCAGGGTATTCGAAGGAGAGATGGCCTAGGCGACTATTTATATGCTAATCAGAGATGTCAAGAATAATAGTATGAGGAGAGCTCAGTAGGAAAATTCGGTGGAGAAAAGAGACTGAGTAGCTTGGTTTACGCGGAAGACCAATCAAACTTCAAGACAAGAAGTTTGCACCACTTACGTAGGCCGCAGGCGCCCTCTCGAATAGCGAAAGGTGCCTCACCCTAGACACCTTCTCGAGTGGGTCTTAGCAGCCCAGGCATAATTAGTAAGCGTGGTGGGTTCCGCGCTCCAGATGGAGACTCAGCTGGAAGTTAAAGGGAAGAATGACAAGGAACTTTATGAATTGGAGCTGTAAGTTAACTCTTTGACAGAGAGAGCGAGATGGTGGTGGGGGACAGCCCCCAGTGAAATCAGAGGTGAGAGCACAAAGCAATACAGTAGGCAGACTCCGGTTTTTTTGGGGGAGATGCTCGAGAATATCCGGGTGGACTCCTGAGGCTCGATCCCGCATTTGCGTATGCCGAGCCTCCTTCCTCATGACCTTTGTCCAGAGTGGAATGCCTCCCCGGCTCCCGGCACATGATCAGTGCATGCTCAGTCACGATATCAGTGCCTGCTCAGCCACGTGATCACTGACGGCACAGTCACGTGATCAGCGCCTCTCAGTCACGTGATCACCGTATGATAAACACGTGATCAGTGAACGACCAGCCACGTGATCACTGCATGCGCGGTCAGGTGGTCAGTTCCTGATCAGCCACCTGATCAGTGCGTGCACAGTCCCCTGATCAGCGCCTGTCAGTCACTGATCACTGCCTGATAAACACGTGATCAGTGCATGATGAGCCATGTGATCAGTGCATGATCAGCCACGTGATCAGTGCATGCGCAGTCACGTCATCAGTGCATGATAGCCACGTGATCAGTGCATGCTCAGTCACGTGATCTGGACTTGATCAGCCACGTGATCAGTGCCTGCAGAGTCACGTGATCAGGGCCTGCTGAGCTGCGTGATTCCTGCCGGCTCATCTGCATGACAATTGCCAGCTGAGCTGCGTGATTCCTGTCGGCTCATCTGCTTGACAATTGCCAGCTGAGCTGCGTGATTCCTGCCTGGTCACGTGCTTGATTATTGCCAGTTGAGCAGCATGATTCGTCACTGCTGAGCTCCATGCTTATTGCCTGCTGATTGCGTGGTTCGTGTCTGCTCAGCTCTTTGAGTATTGCCTCCTGAGGTCCCTGTTCGGTCGCCACCTGCCGGGGACCAGCCCCAACTGATCCAGGGTATTCGAAGGAGAGATGGCCTAGGCGACTATTTATATGCTAATCAGAGATGTCAAGAATAATAGTATGAGGAGAGCTCAGTAGGAAAATTCGGTGGAGAAAAGAGACTGAGTAGCTTGGTTTACGCGGAAGACCAATCAAACTTCAAGACAAGAAGTTTGCACCACTTACGTAGGCCGCAGGCGCCTCTCGAATAGCGAAAGGTGCCTCACCCTAGACACCTTCTCGAGTGGGTCTTAGCAGCCCAGGCATAATTAGTAAGCGTGGTGGGTTCCGCGCTCCAGATGGAGACTCAGCTGGAAGTTAAAGGGAAGAATGACAAGGAACTTTATGAATTGGAGCTGTAAGTTAACTCTTTGACAGAGAGAGCGAGATGGTGGTGGGGGACAGCCCCCAGTGAAATCAGAGGTGAGAGCACAAAGCAATACAGTAGGCAGACTCCGGTTTTTTGGGGGGAGATGCTCGAGAATATCCGGGTGGACTCCTGAGGCTCGATCCCGCATTTGCGTATGCCGAGCCTCCTTCCTCATGACCTTTGTCCAGAGTGGAATGCCTCCCCGGCTCCCGGCACATGATCAGTGCATGCTCAGTCACGATATCAGTGCCTGCTCAGCCACGTGATCACTGACGGCACAGTCACGTGATCAGCGCCTCTCAGTCACGTGATCACCGTATGATAAACACGTGATCAGTGAACGACCAGCCACGTGATCACTGCATGCGCGGTCAGGTGGTCAGTTCCTGATCAGCCACCTGATCAGTGCGTGCACAGTCCCCTGATCAGCGCCTGTCAGTCACTGATCACTGCCTGATAAACACGTGATCAGTGCCCGAACAGCCACGTCATCAGTGCATGCGCAGTCACGTGATCAGTGCATGATAGCCACGTGATCAGTGCGTGCACAGTCCCATGATCAGCGCCTGTCAGTCACTGATCATTGCCTGATAAACACGTGATCAGTGCATGATGAGCCATGTGATCAGTGCCCGATCAGCCACGTCATCAGTGCATGCGCAGTCACGTCATCAGTGCATGATCAGCCACGTGATCAGTGCCTGCAGAGTCACGTGATCAGGGCCTGCTGAGCTGCGTGATTCCTGCCGGCTCATCTGCATGACAATTGCCAGCTGAGCTGCGTGATTCCTGTCGGCTCATCTGCTTGACAATTGCCAGCTGAGCTGCGTGATTCCTGCCTGGTCACGTGCTTGATTATTGCCAGTTGAGCAGCATGATTCGTCACTGCTGAGCTCCATGCTTATTGCCTGCTGATTGCGTGGTTCGTGTCTGCTCAGCTCTTTGAGTATTGCCTCCTGAGGTCCCTGTTCGGTCGCCACCTGCCGGGGACCAGCCCCAACTGATCCAGGGTATTCGAAGGAGAGATGGCCTAGGCGACTATTTATATGCTAATCAGAGATGTCAAGAATAATAGTATGAGGAGAGCTCAGTAGGAAAATTCGGTGGAGAAAAGAGACTGAGTAGCTTGGTTTACGCGGAAGACCAATCAAACTTCAAGACAAGAAGTTTGCACCACTTACGTAGGCCGCAGGCGCCCTCTCGAATAGCGAAAGGTGCCTCACCCTAGACACCTTCTCGAGTGGGTCTTAGCAGCCCAGGCATAATTAGTAAGCGTGGTGGGTTCCGCGCTCCAGATGGAGACTCAGCTGGAAGTTAAAGGGAAGAATGACAAGGAACTTTATGAATTGGAGCTGTAAGTTAACTCTTTGACAGAGAGAGCGAGATGGTGGTGGGGGACAGCCCCCAGTGAAATCAGAGGTGAGAGCACAAAGCAATACAGTAGGCAGACTCCGGTTTTTTTGGGGGAGATGCTCGAGAATATCCGGGTGGACTCCTGAGGCTCGATCCCGCATTTGCGTATGCCGAGCCTCCTTCCTCATGACCTTTGTCCAGAGTGGAATGCCTCCCCGGCTCCCGGCACATGATCAGTGCATGCTCAGTCACGATATCAGTGCCTGCTCAGCCACGTGATCACTGACGGCACAGTCACGTGATCAGCGCCTCTCAGTCACGTGATCACCGTATGATAAACACGTGATCAGTGAACGACCAGCCACGTGATCACTGCATGCGCGGTCAGGTGGTCAGTTCCTGATCAGCCACCTGATCAGTGCGTGCACAGTCCCATGATCAGCGCCTGTCAGTCACTGATCACTGCCTGATAAACACGTGATCAGTGCATGATGAGCCATGTGATCAGTGCCCGATCAGCCACGTCATCAGTGCATGCGCAGTCACGTCATCAGTGCATGATAGCCACGTGATCAGTGCATGCTCAGTCACGTGATCTGGACTTGATCAGCCACGTGATCAGTGCCTGCAGAGTCACGTGATCAGGGCCTGCTGAGCTGCGTGATTCCTGCCGGCTCATCTGCATGACAATTGCCAGCTGAGCTGCGTGATTCCTGTCGGCTCATCTGCTTGACAATTGCCAGCTGAGCTGCGTGATTCCTGCCTGGTCACGTGCTTGATTATTGCCAGTTGAGCAGCATGATTCGTCACTGCTGAGCTCCATGCTTATTGCCTGCTGATTGCGTGGTTCGTGTCTGCTCAGCTCTTTGAGTATTGCCTCCTGAGGTCCCTGTTCGGTCGCCACCTGCCGGGGACCAGCCCCAACTGATCCAGGGTATTCGAAGGAGAGATGGCCTAGGCGACTATTTATATGCTAATCAGAGATGTCAAGAATAATAGTATGAGGAGAGCTCAGTAGGAAAATTCGGTGGAGAAAAGAGACTGAGTAGCTTGGTTTACGCGGAAGACCAATCAAACTTCAAGACAAGAAGTTTGCACCACTTACGTAGGCCGCAGGCGCCCTCTCGAATAGCGAAAGGTGCCTCACCCTAGACACCTTCTCGAGTGGGTCTTAGCAGCCCAGGCATAATTAGTAAGCGTGGTGGGTTCCGCGCTCCAGATGGAGACTCAGCTGGAAGTTAAAGGGAAGAATGACAAGGAACTTTATGAATTGGAGCTGTAAGTTAACTCTTTGACAGAGAGAGCGAGATGGTGGTGGGGGACAGCCCCCAGTGAAATCAGAGGTGAGAGCACAAAGCAATACAGTAGGCAGACTCCGGTTTTTTTGGGGGGAGATGCTCGAGAATATCCGGGTGGACTCCTGAGGCTCGATCCCGCATTTGCGTATGCCGAGCCTCCTTCCTCATGACCTTTGTCCAGAGTGGAATGCCTCCCCGGCTCCCGGCACATGATCAGTGCATGCTCAGTCACGATATCAGTGCCTGCTCAGCCACGTGATCACTGACGGCACAGTCACGTGATCAGCGCCTCTCAGTCACGTGATCACCGTATGATGAACACGTGATCAGTGAACGACCAGCCAGGTGATCACTGCAAGCGCGGTCAGGTGGTCAGTTCCTGATCAGCCACCTGATCAGTGCGTGCACAGTCCTATGATCAGCGCCTGTCAGTCACTGATCATTGCCTGATAAACACGTGATCAGTGCATGATGAGCCATGTGATCAGTGCCCGATCAGCCACGTCATCAGTGCATGCGCAGTCACGTCATCAGTGCATGATAGCCACGTGATCAGTGCATGCTCAGTCACGTGATCTGGACTTGATCAGCCACGTGATCAGTGCCTGCAGAGTCACGTGATCAGGGCCTGCTGAGCTGCGTGATTCCTGCCGGCTCATCTGCATGACAATTGCCAGCTGAGCTGCGTGATTCCTGTCGGCTCATCTGCTTGACAATTGCCAGCTGAGCTGCGTGATTCCTGCCTGGTCACGTGCTTGATTATTGCCAGTTGAGCAGCATGATTCGTCACTGCTGAGCTCCATGCTTATTGCCTGCTGATTGCGTGGTTCGTGTCTGCTCAGCTCTTTGAGTATTGCCTCCTGAGGTCCCTGTTCGGTCGCCACCTGCCGGGGACCAGCCCCAACTGATCCAGGGTATTCGAAGGAGAGATGGCCTAGGCGACTATTTATATGCTAATCAGAGATGTCAAGAATAATAGTATGAGGAGAGCTCAGTAGGAAAATTCGGTGGAGAAAAGAGACTGAGTAGCTTGGTTTACGCGGAAGACCAATCAAACTTCAAGACAAGAAGTTTGCACCACTTACGTAGGCCGCAGGCGCCCTCTCGAATAGCGAAAGGTGCCTCACCCTAGACACCTTCTCGAGTGGGTCTTAGCAGCCCAGGCATAATTAGTAAGCGTGGTGGGTTCCGCGCTCCAGATGGAGACTCAGCTGGAAGTTAAAGGGAAGAATGACAAGGAACTTTATGAATTGGAGCTGTAAGTTAACTCTTTGACAGAGAGAGCGAGATGGTGGTGGGGGACAGCCCCCAGTGAAATCAGAGGTGAGAGCACAAAGCAATACAGTAGGCAGACTCCGGTTTTTTGGGGGGAGATGCTCGAGAATATCCGGGTGGACTCCTGAGGCTCGATCCCGCATTTGCGTATGCCGAGCCTCCTTCCTCATGACCTTTGTCCAGAGTGGAATGCCTCCCCGGCTCCCGGCACATGATCAGTGCATGCTCAGTCACGATATCAGTGCCTGCTCAGCCACGTGATCACTGACGGCACAGTCACGTGATCAGCGCCTCTCAGTCACGTGATCACCGTATGATAAACACGTGATCAGTGAACGACCAGCCACGTGATCACTGCATGCGCGGTCAGGTGGTCAGTTCCTGATCAGCCACCTGATCAGTGCGTGCACAGTCCCCTGATCAGCGCCTGTCAGTCACTGATCACTGCCTGATAAACACGTGATCAGTGCCCGAACAGCCACGTCATCAGTGCATGCGCAGTCACGTGATCAGTGCATGATAGCCACGTGATCAGTGCGTGCACAGTCCCATGATCAGCGCCTGTCAGTCACTGATCATTGCCTGATAAACACGTGATCAGTGCATGATGAGCCATGTGATCAGTGCCCGATCAGCCACGTCATCAGTGCATGCGCAGTCACGTCATCAGTGCATGATAGCCACGTGATCAGTGCATGCTCAGTCACGTGATCTGGACTTGATCAGCCACGTGATCAGTGCCTGCAGAGTCACGTGATCAGGGCCTGCTGAGCTGCGTGATTCCTGCCGGCTCATCTGCATGACAATTGCCAGCTGAGCTGCGTGATTCCTGTCGGCTCATCTGCTTGACAATTGCCAGCTGAGCTGCGTGATTCCTGCCTGGTCACGTGCTTGATTATTGCCAGTTGAGCAGCATGATTCGTCACTGCTGAGCTCCATGCTTATTGCCTGCTGATTGCGTGGTTCGTGTCTGCTCAGCTCTTTGAGTATTGCCTCCTGAGGTCCCTGTTCGGTCGCCACCTGCCGGGGACCAGCCCCAACTGATCCAGGGTATTCGAAGGAGAGATGGCCTAGGCGACTATTTATATGCTAATCAGAGATGTCAAGAATAATAGTATGAGGAGAGCTCAGTAGGAAAATTCGGTGGAGAAAAGAGACTGAGTAGCTTGGTTTACGCGGAAGACCAATCAAACTTCAAGACAAGAAGTTTGCACCACTTACGTAGGCCGCAGGCGCCCTCTCGAATAGCGAAAGGTGCCTCACCCTAGACACCTTCTCGAGTGGGTCTTAGCAGCCCAGGCATAATTAGTAAGCGTGGTGGGTTCCGCGCTCCAGATGGAGACTCAGCTGGAAGTTAAAGGGAAGAATGACAAGGAACTTTATGAATTGGAGCTGTAAGTTAACTCTTTGACAGAGAGAGCGAGATGGTGGTGGGGGACAGCCCCCAGTGAAATCAGAGGTGAGAGCACAAAGCAATACAGTAGGCAGACTCCGGTTTTTTGGGGGGAGATGCTCGAGAATATCCGGGTGGACTCCTGAGGCTCGATCCCGCATTTGCGTATGCCGAGCCTCCTTCCTCATGACCTTTGTCCAGAGTGGAATGCCTCCCCGGCTCCCGGCACATGATCAGTGCATGCTCAGTCACGATATCAGTGCCTGCTCAGCCACGTGATCACTGACGGCACAGTCACGTGATCAGCGCCTCTCAGTCACGTGATCACCGTATGATAAACACGTGATCAGTGAACGACCAGCCACGTGATCACTGCATGCGCGGTCAGGTGGTCAGTTCCTGATCAGCCACCTGATCAGTGCGTGCACAGTCCCCTGATCAGCGCCTGTCAGTCACTGATCACTGCCTGATAAACACGTGATCAGTGCCCGAACAGCCACGTCATCAGTGCATGCGCAGTCACGTGATCAGTGCATGATAGCCACGTGATCAGTGCGTGCACAGTCCCATGATCAGCGCCTGTCAGTCACTGATCATTGCCTGATAAACACGTGATCAGTGCATGATGAGCCATGTGATCAGTGCCCGATCAGCCACGTCATCAGTGCATGCGCAGTCACGTCATCAGTGCATGATAGCCACGTGATCAGTGCATGCTCAGTCACGTGATCTGGACTTGATCAGCCACGTGATCAGTGCCTGCAGAGTCACGTGATCAGGGCCTGCTGAGCTGCGTGATTCCTGCCGGCTCATCTGCTTGACAATTGCCAGCTGAGCTGCGTGATTCCTGCCTGGTCACGTGCTTGATTATTGCCAGTTGAGCAGCATGATTCGTCACTGCTGAGCTCCATGCTTATTGCCTGCTGATTGCGTGGTTCGTGTCTGCTCAGCTCTTTGAGTATTGCCTCCTGAGGTCCCTGTTCGGTCGCCACCTGCCGGGGACCAGCCCCAACTGATCCAGGGTATTCGAAGGAGAGATGGCCTAGGCGACTATTTATATGCTAATCAGAGATGTCAAGAATAATAGTATGAGGAGAGCTCAGTAGGAAAATTCGGTGGAGAAAAGAGACTGAGTAGCTTGGTTTACGCGGAAGACCAATCAAACTTCAAGACAAGAAGTTTGCACCACTTACGTAGGCCGCAGGCGCCCTCTCGAATAGCGAAAGGTGCCTCACCCTAGACACCTTCTCGAGTGGGTCTTAGCAGCCCAGGCATAATTAGTAAGCGTGGTGGGTTCCGCGCTCCAGATGGAGACTCAGCTGGAAGTTAAAGGGAAGAATGACAAGGAACTTTATGAATTGGAGCTGTAAGTTAACTCTTTGACAGAGAGAGCGAGATGGTGGTGGGGGACAGCCCCCAGTGAAATCAGAGGTGAGAGCACAAAGCAATACAGTAGGCAGACTCCGGTTTTTTTGGGGGGAGATGCTCGAGAATATCCGGGTGGACTCCTGAGGCTCGATCCCGCATTTGCGTATGCCGAGCCTCCTTCCTCATGACCTTTGTCCAGAGTGGAATGCCTCCCGGCTCCCGGCACATGATCAGTGCATGCTCAGTCACGATATCAGTGCCTGCTCAGCCACGTGATCACTGACGGCACAGTCACGTGATCAGCGCCTCTCAGTCACGTGATCACCGTATGATAAACACGTGATCAGTGAACGACCAGCCACGTGATCACTGCATGCGCGGTCAGGTGGTCAGTTCCTGATCAGCCACCTGATCAGTGCGTGCACAGTCCCCTGATCAGCGCCTGTCAGTCACTGATCACTGCCTGATAAACACGTGATCAGTGCCCGAACAGCCACGTCATCAGTGCATGCGCAGTCACGTGATCAGTGCATGATAGCCACGTGATCAGTGCGTGCACAGTCCCATGATCAGCGCCTGTCAGTCACTGATCATTGCCTGATAAACACGTGATCAGTGCATGATGAGCCATGTGATCAGTGCCCGATCAGCCACGTCATCAGTGCATGCGCAGTCACGTCATCAGTGCATGATAGCCACGTGATCAGTGCATGCTCAGTCACGTGATCTGGACTTGATCAGCCACGTGATCAGTGCCTGCAGAGTCACGTGATCAGGGCCTGCTGAGCTGCGTGATTCCTGCCGGCTCATCTGCATGACAATTGCCAGCTGAGCTGCGTGATTCCTGTCGGCTCATCTGCTTGACAATTGCCAGCTGAGCTGCGTGATTCCTGCCTGGTCACGTGCTTGATTATTGCCAGTTGAGCAGCATGATTCGTCACTGCTGAGCTCCATGCTTATTGCCTGCTGATTGCGTGGTTCGTGTCTGCTCAGCTCTTTGAGTATTGCCTCCTGAGGTCCCTGTTCGGTCGCCACCTGCCGGGGACCAGCCCCAACTGATCCAGGGTATTCGAAGGAGAGATGGCCTAGGCGACTATTTATATGCTAATCAGAGATGTCAAGAATAATAGTATGAGGAGAGCTCAGTAGGAAAATTCGGTGGAGAAAAGAGACTGAGTAGCTTGGTTTACGCGGAAGACCAATCAAACTTCAAGACAAGAAGTTTGCACCACTTACGTAGGCCGCAGGCGCCCTCTCGAATAGCGAAAGGTGCCTCACCCTAGACACCTTCTCGAGTGGGTCTTAGCAGCCCAGGCATAATTAGTAAGCGTGGTGGGTTCCGCGCTCCAGATGGAGACTCAGCTGGAAGTTAAAGGGAAGAATGACAAGGAACTTTATGAATTGGAGCTGTAAGTTAACTCTTTGACAGAGAGAGCGAGATGGTGGTGGGGGACAGCCCCCAGTGAAATCAGAGGTGAGAGCACAAAGCAATACAGTAGGCAGACTCCGGTTTTTTTGGGGGGAGATGCTCGAGAATATCCGGGTGGACTCCTGAGGCTCGATCCCGCATTTGCGTATGCCGAGCCTCCTTCCTCATGACCTTTGTCCAGAGTGGAATGCCTCCCCGGCTCCCGGCACATGATCAGTGCATGCTCAGTCACGATATCAGTGCCTGCTCAGCCACGTGATCACTGACGGCACAGTCACGTGATCAGCGCCTCTCAGTCACGTGATCACCGTATGATAAACACGTGATCAGTGAACGACCAGCCACGTGATCACTGCATGCGCGGTCAGGTGGTCAGTTCCTGATCAGCCACCTGATCAGTGCGTGCACAGTCCCCTGATCAGCGCCTGTCAGTCACTGATCACTGCCTGATAAACACGTGATCAGTGCCCGAACAGCCACGTCATCAGTGCATGCGCAGTCACGTGATCAGTGCATGATAGCCACGTGATCAGTGCGTGCACAGTCCCATGATCAGCGCCTGTCAGTCACTGATCATTGCCTGATAAACACGTGATCAGTGCATGATGAGCCATGTGATCAGTGCCCGATCAGCCACGTCATCAGTGCATGCGCAGTCACGTCATCAGTGCATGATAGCCACGTGATCAGTGCATGCTCAGTCACGTGATCTGGACTTGATCAGCCACGTGATCAGTGCCTGCAGAGTCACGTGATCAGGGCCTGCTGAGCTGCGTGATTCCTGCCGGCTCATCTGCTTGACAATTGCCAGCTGAGCTGCGTGATTCCTGCCTGGTCACGTGCTTGATTATTGCCAGTTGAGCAGCATGATTCGTCACTGCTGAGCTCCATGCTTATTGCCTGCTGATTGCGTGGTTCGTGTCTGCTCAGCTCTTTGAGTATTGCCTCCTGAGGTCCCTGTTCGGTCGCCACCTGCCGGGGACCAGCCCCAACTGATCCAGGGTATTCGAAGGAGAGATGGCCTAGGCGACTATTTATATGCTAATCAGAGATGTCAAGAATAATAGTATGAGGAGAGCTCAGTAGGAAAATTCGGTGGAGAAAAGAGACTGAGTAGCTTGGTTTACGCGGAAGACCAATCAAACTTCAAGACAAGAAGTTTGCACCACTTACGTAGGCCGCAGGCGCCCTCTCGAATAGCGAAAGGTGCCTCACCCTAGACACCTTCTCGAGTGGGTCTTAGCAGCCCAGGCATAATTAGTAAGCGTGGTGGGTTCCGCGCTCCAGATGGAGACTCAGCTGGAAGTTAAAGGGAAGAATGACAAGGAACTTTATGAATTGGAGCTGTAAGTTAACTCTTTGACAGAGAGAGCGAGATGGTGGTGGGGGACAGCCCCCAGTGAAATCAGAGGTGAGAGCACAAAGCAATACAGTAGGCAGACTCCGGTTTTTTTGGGGGAGATGCTCGAGAATATCCGGGTGGACTCCTGAGGCTCGATCCCGCATTTGCGTATGCCGAGCCTCCTTCCTCATGACCTTTGTCCAGAGTGGAATGCCTCCCCGGCTCCCGGCACATGATCAGTGCATGCTCAGTCACGATATCAGTGCCTGCTCAGCCACGTGATCACTGACGGCACAGTCACGTGATCAGCGCCTCTCAGTCACGTGATCACCGTATGATAAACACGTGATCAGTGAACGACCAGCCACGTGATCACTGCATGCGCGGTCAGGTGGTCAGTTCCTGATCAGCCACCTGATCAGTGCGTGCACAGTCCCCTGATCAGCGCCTGTCAGTCACTGATCACTGCCTGATAAACACGTGATCAGTGCCCGAACAGCCACGTCATCAGTGCATGCGCAGTCACGTGATCAGTGCATGATAGCCACGTGATCAGTGCGTGCACAGTCCCATGATCAGCGCCTGTCAGTCACTGATCATTGCCTGATAAACACGTGATCAGTGCATGATGAGCCATGTGATCAGTGCCCGATCAGCCACGTCATCAGTGCATGCGCAGTCACGTCATCAGTGCATGATAGCCACGTGATCAGTGCATGCTCAGTCACGTGATCTGGACTTGATCAGCCACGTGATCAGTGCCTGCAGAGTCACGTGATCAGGGCCTGCTGAGCTGCGTGATTCCTGCCGGCTCATCTGCATGACAATTGCCAGCTGAGCTGCGTGATTCCTGTCGGCTCATCTGCTTGACAATTGCCAGCTGAGCTGCGTGATTCCTGCCTGGTCACGTGCTTGATTATTGCCAGTTGAGCAGCATGATTCGTCACTGCTGAGCTCCATGCTTATTGCCTGCTGATTGCGTGGTTCGTGTCTGCTCAGCTCTTTGAGTATTGCCTCCTGAGGTCCCTGTTCGGTCGCCACCTGCCGGGGACCAGCCCCAACTGATCCAGGGTATTCGAAGGAGAGATGGCCTAGGCGACTATTTATATGCTAATCAGAGATGTCAAGAATAATAGTATGAGGAGAGCTCAGTAGGAAAATTCGGTGGAGAAAAGAGACTGAGTAGCTTGGTTTACGCGGAAGACCAATCAAACTTCAAGACAAGAAGTTTGCACCACTTACGTAGGCCGCAGGCGCCCTCTCGAATAGCGAAAGGTGCCTCACCCTAGACACCTTCTCGAGTGGGTCTTAGCAGCCCAGGCATAATTAGTAAGCGTGGTGGGTTCCGCGCTCCAGATGGAGACTCAGCTGGAAGTTAAAGGGAAGAATGACAAGGAACTTTATGAATTGGAGCTGTAAGTTAACTCTTTGACAGAGAGAGCGAGATGGTGGTGGGGGACAGCCCCCAGTGAAATCAGAGGTGAGAGCACAAAGCAATACAGTAGGCAGACTCCGGTTTTTTTGGGGGGAGATGCTCGAGAATATCCGGGTGGACTCCTGAGGCTCGATCCCGCATTTGCGTATGCCGAGCCTCCTTCCTCATGACCTTTGTCCAGAGTGGAATGCCTCCCCGGCTCCCGGCACATGATCAGTGCATGCTCAGTCACGATATCAGTGCCTGCTCAGCCACGTGATCACTGACGGCACAGTCACGTGATCAGCGCCTCTCAGTCACGTGATCACCGTATGATAAACACGTGATCAGTGAACGACCAGCCACGTGATCACTGCATGCGCGGTCAGGTGGTCAGTTCCTGATCAGCCACCTGATCAGTGCGTGCACAGTCCCCTGATCAGCGCCTGTCAGTCACTGATCACTGCCTGATAAACACGTGATCAGTGCCCGAACAGCCACGTCATCAGTGCATGCGCAGTCACGTGATCAGTGCATGATAGCCACGTGATCAGTGCGTGCACAGTCCCATGATCAGCGCCTGTCAGTCACTGATCATTGCCTGATAAACACGTGATCAGTGCATGATGAGCCATGTGATCAGTGCCCGATCAGCCACGTCATCAGTGCATGCGCAGTCACGTCATCAGTGCATGATAGCCACGTGATCAGTGCATGCTCAGTCACGTGATCTGGACTTGATCAGCCACGTGATCAGTGCCTGCAGAGTCACGTGATCAGGGCCTGCTGAGCTGCGTGATTCCTGTCGGCTCATCTGCTTGACAATTGCCAGCTGAGCTGCGTGATTCCTGCCTGGTCACGTGCTTGATTATTGCCAGTTGAGCAGCATGATTCGTCACTGCTGAGCTCCATGCTTATTGCCTGCTGATTGCGTGGTTCGTGTCTGCTCAGCTCTTTGAGTATTGCCTCCTGAGGTCCCTGTTCGGTCGCCACCTGCCGGGGACCAGCCCCAACTGATCCAGGGTATTCGAAGGAGAGATGGCCTAGGCGACTATTTATATGCTAATCAGAGATGTCAAGAATAATAGTATGAGGAGAGCTCAGTAGGAAAATTCGGTGGAGAAAAGAGACTGAGTAGCTTGGTTTACGCGGAAGACCAATCAAACTTCAAGACAAGAAGTTTGCACCACTTACGTAGGCCGCAGGCGCCCTCTCGAATAGCGAAAGGTGCCTCACCCTAGACACCTTCTCGAGTGGGTCTTAGCAGCCCAGGCATAATTAGTAAGCGTGGTGGGTTCCGCGCTCCAGATGGAGACTCAGCTGGAAGTTAAAGGGAAGAATGACAAGGAACTTTATGAATTGGAGCTGTAAGTTAACTCTTTGACAGAGAGAGCGAGATGGTGGTGGGGGACAGCCCCCAGTGAAATCAGAGGTGAGAGCACAAAGCAATACAGTAGGCAGACTCCGGTTTTTTTGGGGGAGATGCTCGAGAATATCCGGGTGGACTCCTGAGGCTCGATCCCGCATTTGCGTATGCCGAGCCTCCTTCCTCATGACCTTTGTCCAGAGTGGAATGCCTCCCCGGCTCCCGGCACATGATCAGTGCATGCTCAGTCACGATATCAGTGCCTGCTCAGCCACGTGATCACTGACGGCACAGTCACGTGATCAGCGCCTCTCAGTCACGTGATCACCGTATGATAAACACGTGATCAGTGAACGACCAGCCACGTGATCACTGCATGCGCGGTCAGGTGGTCAGTTCCTGATCAGCCACCTGATCAGTGCGTTCACAGTCCCATGATCAGCGCCTGTCAGTCACTGATCATTGCCTGATAAACACGTGATCAGTGCATGATGAGCCATGTGATCAGTGCCCGATCAGCCACGTCATCAGTGCATGCGCAGTCACGTCATCAGTGCATGATAGCCACGTGATCAGTGCATGCTCAGTCACGTGATCTGGACTTGATCAGCCACGTGATCAGTGCCTGCAGAGTCACGTGATCAGGGCCTGCTGAGCTGCGTGATTCCTGCCGGCTCATCTGCATGACAATTGCCAGCTGAGCTGCGTGATTCCTGTCGGCTCATCTGCTTGACAATTGCCAGCTGAGCTGCGTGATTCCTGCCTGGTCACGTGCTTGATTATTGCCAGTTGAGCAGCATGATTCGTCACTGCTGAGCTCCATGCTTATTGCCTGCTGATTGCGTGGTTCGTGTCTGCTCAGCTCTTTGAGTATTGCCTCCTGAGGTCCCTGTTCGGTCGCCACCTGCCGGGGACCAGCCCCAACTGATCCAGGGTATTCGAAGGAGAGATGGCCTAGGCGACTATTTATATGCTAATCAGAGATGTCAAGAATAATAGTATGAGGAGAGCTCAGTAGGAAAATTCGGTGGAGAAAAGAGACTGAGTAGCTTGGTTTACGCGGAAGACCAATCAAACTTCAAGACAAGAAGTTTGCACCACTTACGTAGGCCGCAGGCGCCCTCTCGAATAGCGAAAGGTGCCTCACCCTAGACACCTTCTCGAGTGGGTCTTAGCAGCCCAGGCATAATTAGTAAGCGTGGTGGGTTCCGCGCTCCAGATGGAGACTCAGCTGGAAGTTAAAGGGAAGAATGACAAGGAACTTTATGAATTGGAGCTGTAAGTTACCTCTTTGACAGAGAGAGCGAGATGGTGGTGGGGGACAGCCCCCAGTGAAATCAGAGGTGAGAGCACAAAGCAATACAGTAGGCAGACTCCGGTTTTTTTGGGGGGAGATGCTCGAGAATATCCAGGTGGACTCCTGAGGCTCGATCCCGCATTTGCGTATCCCGAGCCTCCTTCCTCATGACTTTTGTCCAGAGTGGAATGCCTCCCCGGCTCCCGGCACATGATCAGTGCATGCTCAGTCACGATATCAGTGCCTGCTCAGCCACGTGATCACTGACGGCACAGTCACGTGAGCAGCGCCTCTCAGTCATGTGATCACCGTATGATAAACACGTGATCAGTGAAAGACCAGCCACGTGATCACTGCATGCGCGGTCAGGTGATCAGTTCCTGATCAGCCACCTGATCAATGCGTGCACAGTCCCATGATCAGCGCCTGTCAGTCACTGATCATTGCCTGATAAACTCGTGATCAGTGCATGATGAGCCATGTGATCAGTGCCCGATCAGCCACGTCATCAGTGCATGCGCAGTCACGTCATCAGTGCATGATAGCCACGTGATCAGTGCCTGCTCAGTCACGTGATCTGGACTTGATCAGCCACGTGATCAGTGCCTGCAGAGTCACGTGATCAGGGCCTGCTGAGCTGCGTGATTGAGCTGCGTGATTCCTGTCGGCTCATCTGCTTGACAATTGCCAGCTGAGCTGCGTGATTCCTGCCTGGTCACGTGCTTGATTATTGCCAGTTGAGCAGCATGATTCGTCACTGCTGAGCTCCATGCTTATTGCCTGCTGATTGCGTGGTTCGTGTCTGCTCAGCTCTTTGAGTATTGCCTCCTGAGGTCCCTGTTCGGTCGCCACCTGCCGGGGACCAGCCCCAACTGATCCAGGGTATTCGAAGGAGAGATGGCCTAGGCGACTATTTATATGCTAATCAGAGATGTCAAGAATAATAGTATGAGGAGAGCTCAGTAGGAAAATTCGGTGGAGAAAAGAGACTGAGGAGCTTGGTTTACGCGGAAGACCAATCAAACTTCAAGACAAGAAGTTTGCACCACTTACGTAGGCCGCAGGCGCCCTCTCGAATAGCGAAAGGTGCCTCACCCTAGACACCTTCTCGAGTGGGTCTTAGCAGCCCAGGCATAATTAGTAAGCGTGGTGGGTTCCGCGCTCCAGATGGAGACTCAGCTGGAAGTTAAAGGGAAGAATGACAAGGAACTTTATGAATTGGAGCTGTAAGTTAACTCTTTGACAGAGAGAGCGAGATGGTGGTGGGGGACAGCCCCCAGTGAAATCAGAGGTGAGAGCACAAAGCAATACAGTAGGCAGACTCCGGTTTTTTTGGGGGGAGATGCTCGAGAATATCCGGGTGGACTCCTGAGGCTCGATCCCGCATTTGCGTATGCCGAGCCTCCTTCCTCATGACCTTTGTCCAGAGTGGAATGCCTCCCCGGCTCCCGGCACATGATCAGTGCATGCTCAGTCACGATATCAGTGCCTGCTCAGCCACGTGATCACTGACGGCACAGTCACGTGATCAGCGCCTCTCAGTCACGTGATCACCGTATGATAAACACGTGATCAGTGAACGACCAGCCACGTGATCACTGCATGCGCGGTCAGGTGGTCAGTTCCTGATCAGCCACCTGATCAGTGCGTGCACAGTCCCCTGATCAGCGCCTGTCAGTCACTGATCACTGCCTGATAAACACGTGATCAGTGCCCGAACAGCCACGTCATCAGTGCATGCGCAGTCACGTGATCAGTGCATGATAGCCACGTGATCAGTGCGTGCACAGTCCCATGATCAGCGCCTGTCAGTCACTGATCATTGCCTGATAAACACGTGATCAGTGCATGATGAGCCATGTGATCAGTGCCCGATCAGCCACGTCATCAGTGCATGCGCAGTCACGTCATCAGTGCATGATAGCCACGTGATCAGTGCATGCTCAGTCACGTGATCTGGACTTGATCAGCCACGTGATCAGTGCCTGCAGAGTCACGTGATCAGGGCCTGCTGAGCTGCGTGATTCCTGCCGGCTCATCTGCATGACAATTGCCAGCTGAGCTGCGTGATTCCTGTCGGCTCATCTGCTTGACAATTGCCAGCTGAGCTGCGTGATTCCTGCCTGGTCACGTGCTTGATTATTGCCAGTTGAGCAGCATGATTCGTCACTGCTGAGCTCCATGCTTATTGCCTGCTGATTGCGTGGTTCGTGTCTGCTCAGCTCTTTGAGTATTGCCTCCTGAGGTCCCTGTTCGGTCGCCACCTGCCGGGGACCAGCCCCAACTGATCCAGGGTATTCGAAGGAGAGATGGCCTAGGCGACTATTTATATGCTAATCAGAGATGTCAAGAATAATAGTATGAGGAGAGCTCAGTAGGAAAATTCGGTGGAGAAAAGAGACTGAGTAGCTTGGTTTACGCGGAAGACCAATCAAACTTCAAGACAAGAAGTTTGCACCACTTACGTAGGCCGCAGGCGCCCTCTCGAATAGCGAAAGGTGCCTCACCCTAGACACCTTCTCGAGTGGGTCTTAGCAGCCCAGGCATAATTAGTAAGCGTGGTGGGTTCCGCGCTCCAGATGGAGACTCAGCTGGAAGTTAAAGGGAAGAATGACAAGGAACTTTATGAATTGGAGCTGTAAGTTAACTCTTTGACAGAGAGAGCGAGATGGTGGTGGGGGACAGCCCCCAGTGAAATCAGAGGTGAGAGCACAAAGCAATACAGTAGGCAGACTCCGGTTTTTTTGGGGGGAGATGCTCGAGAATATCCGGGTGGACTCCTGAGGCTCGATCCCGCATTTGCGTATGCCGAGCCTCCTTCCTCATGACCTTTGTCCAGAGTGGAATGCCTCCCCGGCTCCCGGCACATGATCAGTGCATGCTCAGTCACGATATCAGTGCCTGCTCAGCCACGTGATCACTGACGGCACAGTCACGTGATCAGCGCCTCTCAGTCACGTGATCACCGTATGATAAACACGTGATCAGTGAACGACCAGCCACGTGATCACTGCATGCGCGGTCAGGTGGTCAGTTCCTGATCAGCCACCTGATCAGTGCGTGCACAGTCCCCTGATCAGCGCCTGTCAGTCACTGATCACTGCCTGATAAACACGTGATCAGTGCCCGAACAGCCACGTCATCAGTGCATGCGCAGTCACGTGATCAGTGCATGATAGCCACGTGATCAGTGCGTGCACAGTCCCATGATCAGCGCCTGTCAGTCACTGATCATTGCCTGATAAACACGTGATCAGTGCATGATGAGCCATGTGATCAGTGCCCGATCAGCCACGTCATCAGTGCATGCGCAGTCACGTCATCAGTGCATGATAGCCACGTGATCAGTGCATGCTCAGTCACGTGATCTGGACTTGATCAGCCACGTGATCAGTGCCTGCAGAGTCACGTGATCAGGGCCTGCTGAGCTGCGTGATTCCTGCCGGCTCATCTGCTTGACAATTGCCAGCTGAGCTGCGTGATTCCTGCCTGGTCACGTGCTTGATTATTGCCAGTTGAGCAGCATGATTCGTCACTGCTGAGCTCCATGCTTATTGCCTGCTGATTGCGTGGTTCGTGTCTGCTCAGCTCTTTGAGTATTGCCTCCTGAGGTCCCTGTTCGGTCGCCACCTGCCGGGGACCAGCCCCAACTGATCCAGGGTATTCGAAGGAGAGATGGCCTAGGCGACTATTTATATGCTAATCAGAGATGTCAAGAATAATAGTATGAGGAGAGCTCAGTAGGAAAATTCGGTGGAGAAAAGAGACTGAGTAGCTTGGTTTACGCGGAAGACCAATCAAACTTCAAGACAAGAAGTTTGCACCACTTACGTAGGCCGCAGGCGCCCTCTCGAATAGCGAAAGGTGCCTCACCCTAGACACCTTCTCGAGTGGGTCTTAGCAGCCCAGGCATAATTAGTAAGCGTGGTGGGTTCCGCGCTCCAGATGGAGACTCAGCTGGAAGTTAAAGGGAAGAATGACAAGGAACTTTATGAATTGGAGCTGTAAGTTAACTCTTTGACAGAGAGAGCGAGATGGTGGTGGGGGACAGCCCCCAGTGAAATCAGAGGTGAGAGCACAAAGCAATACAGTAGGCAGACTCCGGTTTTTTTGGGGGAGATGCTCGAGAATATCCGGGTGGACTCCTGAGGCTCGATCCCGCATTTGCGTATGCCGAGCCTCCTTCCTCATGACCTTTGTCCAGAGTGGAATGCCTCCCCGGCTCCCGGCACATGATCAGTGCATGCTCAGTCACGATATCAGTGCCTGCTCAGCCACGTGATCACTGACGGCACAGTCACGTGATCAGCGCCTCTCAGTCACGTGATCACCGTATGATAAACACGTGATCAGTGAACGACCAGCCACGTGATCACTGCATGCGCGGTCAGGTGGTCAGTTCCTGATCAGCCACCTGATCAGTGCGTGCACAGTCCCCTGATCAGCGCCTGTCAGTCACTGATCACTGCCTGATAAACACGTGATCAGTGCCCGAACAGCCACGTCATCAGTGCATGCGCAGTCACGTGATCAGTGCATGATAGCCACGTGATCAGTGCGTGCACAGTCCCATGATCAGCGCCTGTCAGTCACTGATCATTGCCTGATAAACACGTGATCAGTGCATGATGAGCCATGTGATCAGTGCCCGATCAGCCACGTCATCAGTGCATGCGCAGTCACGTCATCAGTGCATGATAGCCACGTGATCAGTGCATGCTCAGTCACGTGATCTGGACTTGATCAGCCACGTGATCAGTGCCTGCAGAGTCACGTGATCAGGGCCTGCTGAGCTGCGTGATTCCTGCCGGCTCATCTGCTTGACAATTGCCAGCTGAGCTGCGTGATTCCTGCCTGGTCACGTGCTTGATTATTGCCAGTTGAGCAGCATGATTCGTCACTGCTGAGCTCCATGCTTATTGCCTGCTGATTGCGTGGTTCGTGTCTGCTCAGCTCTTTGAGTATTGCCTCCTGAGGTCCCTGTTCGGTCGCCACCTGCCGGGGACCAGCCCCAACTGATCCAGGGTATTCGAAGGAGAGATGGCCTAGGCGACTATTTATATGCTAATCAGAGATGTCAAGAATAATAGTATGAGGAGAGCTCAGTAGGAAAATTCGGTGGAGAAAAGAGACTGAGTAGCTTGGTTTACGCGGAAGACCAATCAAACTTCAAGACAAGAAGTTTGCACCACTTACGTAGGCCGCAGGCGCCCTCTCGAATAGCGAAAGGTGCCTCACCCTAGACACCTTCTCGAGTGGGTCTTAGCAGCCCAGGCATAATTAGTAAGCGTGGTGGGTTCCGCGCTCCAGATGGAGACTCAGCTGGAAGTTAAAGGGAAGAATGACAAGGAACTTTATGAATTGGAGCTGTAAGTTAACTCTTTGACAGAGAGAGCGAGATGGTGGTGGGGGACAGCCCCCAGTGAAATCAGAGGTGAGAGCACAAAGCAATACAGTAGGCAGACTCCGGTTTTTTTGGGGGGAGATGCTCGAGAATATCCGGGTGGACTCCTGAGGCTCGATCCCGCATTTGCGTATGCCGAGCCTCCTTCCTCATGACCTTTGTCCAGAGTGGAATGCCTCCCCGGCTCCCGGCACATGATCAGTGCATGCTCAGTCACGATATCAGTGCCTGCTCAGCCACGTGATCACTGACGGCACAGTCACGTGATCAGCGCCTCTCAGTCACGTGATCACCGTATGATAAACACGTGATCAGTGAACGACCAGCCAGGTGATCACTGCATGTGCGGTCAGGTGGTCAGTTCCTGATCAGCCACCTGATCAGTGCGTGCACAGTCCCATGATCAGCGCCTGTCAGTCACTGATCATTGCCTGATAAACACGTGATCAGTGCATGATGAGCCATGTGATCAGTGCCCGATCAGCCACGTCATCAGTGCATGCGCAGTCACGTCATCAGTGCATGATAGCCACGTGATCAGTGCATGCTCAGTCACGTGATCTGGACTTGATCAGCCACGTGATCAGTGCCTGCAGAGTCACGTGATCAGGGCCTGCTGAGCTGCGTGATTCCTGCCGGCTCATCTGCTTGACAATTGCCAGCTGAGCTGCGTGATTCCTGCCTGGTCACGTGCTTGATTATTGCCAGTTGAGCAGCATGATTCGTCACTGCTGAGCTCCATGCTTATTGCCTGCTGATTGCGTGGTTCGTGTCTGCTCAGCTCTTTGAGTATTGCCTCCTGAGGTCCCTGTTCGGTCGCCACCTGCCGGGGACCAGCCCCAACTGATCCAGGGTATTCGAAGGAGAGATGGCCTAGGCGACTATTTATATGCTAATCAGAGATGTCAAGAATAATAGTATGAGGAGAGCTCAGTAGGAAAATTCGGTGGAGAAAAGAGACTGAGTAGCTTGGTTTACGCGGAAGACCAATCAAACTTCAAGACAAGAAGTTTGCACCACTTACGTAGGCCGCAGGCGCCCTCTCGAATAGCGAAAGGTGCCTCACCCTAGACACCTTCTCGAGTGGGTCTTAGCAGCCCAGGCATAATTAGTAAGCGTGGTGGGTTGCGCGCTCCAGATGGAGACTCAGCTGGAAGTTAAAGGGAAGAATGACAAGGAACTTGATGAATTGGAGCTGTAAGTTAACTCTTTGACAGAGAGAGCGAGATGGTGGTGGGGGACAGCCCCTAGTGAAATCAGAGGTGAGAGCAGAAAGCAATACAGTAGGCAGACTCTGGTTTTTTGGGCGGGGAGATGCTCGAGAATATCCGGGTGGACTCCTGAGGCTCGATCCCGCATTTGCGTATGCCGAGCCTCCTTCCTCATGACCTTTGTCCAGAGTGGAATGCCTCCCCGGCTCCCGGCACATGATCAGTGCATGCTCAGTCACGATATCAGTGCCTGCTCAGCCACGTGATCACTGACGGCACAGTCACGTGATCAGCGCCTCTCAGTCACGTGATCACCGTATGATAAACACGTGATCAGTGAAGGACCAGCCACGTGATCACTGCATGCGCGGTCAGGTTGTCAGTTCCTGATCAGCCACCTGATCAGTGCTTGCACAGTCCCATGATCAGCGCCTGTCAGTCACTGATCATTGCCTGATAAACACGTGATCAGTGCATGATGAGCCATGTGATCAGTGCCCGATCAGCCACGTCATCAGTGCATGCGCAGTCACGTCATCAGTGCATGATAGCCACGTGATCAGTGCATGCTCAGTCACGTGATCAGGACTTGATCAGCCACGTGATCAGTGCCTGCAGAGTCACGTGATCAGGTCCTGCTGAGCTGCGTTTTTCCTGCCGGCTCATCTGCATGACAATTGCCAGCTGAGCTGCGTGATTCCTGTCGGCTCATCTGCTTGACAATTGCCAGCTGAGCTGCGTGATTCCTGCCTGGTCACGTGCTTGATTATTGCCAGTTGAGCAGCATGATTCGTCACTGCTGAGCTCCATGCTTATTGCCTGCTGATTGCGTGGTTCGTGTCTGCTCAGCTCTTTGAGTATTGCCTCCTGAGGTCCCTGTTCGGTCGCCACCTGCCGGGGACCAGCCCCAACTGATCCAGGGTATTCGAAGGAGAGATGGCCTAGGCGACTATTTATATGCTAATCAGAGATGTCAAGAATAATAGTATGAGGAGAGCTCAGTAGGAAAATTCGGTGGAGAAAAGAGACTGAGTAGCTTGGTTTACGCGGAAGACCAATCAAACTTCAAGACAAGAAGTTTGCACCACTTACGTAGGCCGCAGGCGCCCTCTCGAATAGCGAAAGGTGCCTCACCCTAGACACCTTCTCGAGTGGGTCTTAGCAGCCCAGGCATAATTAGTAAGCGTGGTGGGTTCCGCGCTCCAGATGGAGACTCAGCTGGAAGTTAAAGGGAAGAATGACAAGGAACTTTATGAATTGGAGCTGTAAGTTAACTCTTTGACAGAGAGAGCGAGATGGTGGTGGGGGACAGCCCCCAGTGAAATCAGAGGTGAGAGCACAAAGCAATACAGTAGGCAGACTCCGGTTTTTTGGGGGGAGATGCTCGAGAATATCCGGGTGGACTCCTGAGGCTCGATCCCGCATTTGCGTATGCCGAGCCTCCTTCCTCATGACCTTTGTCCAGAGTGGAATGCCTCCCCGGCTCCCGGCACATGATCAGTGCATGCTCAGTCACGATATCAGTGCCTGCTCAGCCACGTGATCACTGACGGCACAGTCACGTGATCAGCGCCTCTCAGTCACGTGATCACCGTATGATAAACACGTGATCAGTGAACGACCAGCCACGTGATCACTGCATGCGCGGTCAGGTGGTCAGTTCCTGATCAGCCACCTGATCAGTGCGTGCACAGTCCCCTGATCAGCGCCTGTCAGTCACTGATCACTGCCTGATAAACACGTGATCAGTGCCCGAACAGCCACGTCATCAGTGCATGCGCAGTCACGTGATCAGTGCATGATAGCCACGTGATCAGTGCGTGCACAGTCCCATGATCAGCGCCTGTCAGTCACTGATCATTGCCTGATAAACACGTGATCAGTGCATGATGAGCCATGTGATCAGTGCCCGATCAGCCACGTCATCAGTGCATGCGCAGTCACGTCATCAGTGCATGATAGCCACGTGATCAGTGCATGCTCAGTCACGTGATCTGGACTTGATCAGCCACGTGATCAGTGCCTGCAGAGTCACGTGATCAGGGCCTGCTGAGCTGCGTGATTCCTGCCGGCTCATCTGCATGACAATTGCCAGCTGAGCTGCGTGATTCCTGTCGGCTCATCTGCTTGACAATTGCCAGCTGAGCTGCGTGATTCCTGCCTGGTCACGTGCTTGATTATTGCCAGTTGAGCAGCATGATTCGTCACTGCTGAGCTCCATGCTTATTGCCTGCTGATTGCGTGGTTCGTGTCTGCTCAGCTCTTTGAGTATTGCCTCCTGAGGTCCCTGTTCGGTCGCCACCTGCCGGGGACCAGCCCCAACTGATCCAGGGTATTCGAAGGAGAGATGGCCTAGGCGACTATTTATATGCTAATCAGAGATGTCAAGAATAATAGTATGAGGAGAGCTCAGTAGGAAAATTCGTTGGAGAAAAGAGACTGAGTAGCTTGGTTTACGCGGAAGACCAATCAAACTTCAAGACAAGAAGTTTGCACCACTTACGTAGGCCGCAGGCGCCCTCTCGAATGGCGAAAGGTGCCTCACCCTAGACACCTTCTCGAGTGGGTCTTAGCAGCCCAGGCATAATTAGGAAGCGTGGTGGGTTCCGCGCTCCAGATGGAGACTCAGCTGGAAGTTAAAGGGAGGAATGACAAGGAACTTTATGAATTGGAGCTGTAAGTTAACTCTTTGACAGAGAGAGCGAGATGGTGGTGGGGGACAGCCCCCAGTGAAATCAGAGGTGAGAGCACAAAGCAATACAGTAGGCAGACTCCGGTTTTTTTGGGGGGAGATGCTCGAGAATACCCGGGTGGACCCCTGAGGCTCGATCCCGCATTTGCGTATGCCGAGCCTCCTTCCTCATGACCTTTGTCCAGAGTGGAATGCCTCCCCGGCTCCCGGCACATGATCAGTGCATGCTCAGTCACGATATCAGTGCCTGCTTAGCCACGTGATCACTGACGGCACAGTCACGTGATCAGCGCCTCTCAGTCACGTAATCACCGTATGATAAACAAGTGATCAGTGAACGACCAGCCACGTGATCACTGCATGCGCGGTCAGGTGGTCAGTTCCTGATCAGCCACCTGATCAGTGCGTGCACAGTCCCCTGGTCAGCGCCTGTCAGTCACTGATCACTGCCTGATAAACCCGTGATCAGTGCCCGAACAGCCACGTCATCAGTGCATGCGCAGGCACGTGATCAGTGCATGATAGCCACGTGATCAGTGCGTGCACAGTCCCATGATCAGCGCCTGTCAGTCACTGATCATTGCCTAATAAACACGTGATCAGTGCATGATGAGCCATGTGATCAGTGCCCGATCAGCCACGTCATCAGTGCATACGCAGTCACGTCATCAGTGCATGATAGCCACGTGATCAGTGCCTGCTCAGTCACGTGATCTGTACTTGATCAGCCACGTGATCAGTGCCTGCAGAGTCACGTGATCAGGGCCTGCTGAGCTGCGTGATTCCTGCCGGCTCATCTGCTTGACAATTGCCAGCTGAGCTGCGTGATTCCTGCCTGGTCACGTGCTTGATTATTGCCAGTTGAGCAGCATGATTCGTCACTGCTGAGCTCCATGCTTATTGCCTGCTGATTGCGTGGTTCGTGTCTGCTCAGCTCTTTGAGTATTGCCTCCTGAGGTCCCTGTTCGGTCGCCACCTGCCGGGGACCAGCCCCAACTGATCCAGGGTATTCGAAGGAGAGATGGCCTAGGCGACTATTTATATGCTAATCAGAGATGTCAAGAATAATAGTATGAGGAGAGCTCAGTAGGAAAATTCGGTGGAGAAAAGAGACTGAGTAGCTTGGTTTACGCGGAAGACCAATCAAACTTCAAGACAAGAAGTTTGCACCACTTACGTAGGCCGCAGGCGCCCTCCTGCCTCTAGACAGATGGGTCTTAAAATTAGACACGTGAGAGCACAAAGCAATACAGTAGGCAGAGATGCTCGAGAATAGACTCCTGAGATCCCGCATTTGCGTATGCCGAGCCTCCTTCCTCATGATGGAATTCTGCTCACGTGATCAGTCAGCTGATCAGTCAGTCACTGATCATCATCCATGATCATGTGATCACCGATGTCATCAGTGCATGCGCAGTCACGTCATCCATGATCATCAGTGCATGCTCAGTCACGTGATCTGGACTTGATCAGCCACGTGATCAGTGCCTGCAGAGTCACGTGATCAGGGCCTGCTGAGCTGCGTGATTGCTGCCGGCTCATCTGCATGACAATTGCCAGCTGAGCTGCGTGATTCCTGTCGGCTCATCTGCTTGACAATTGCCAGCTGAGCTGCGTGATTCCTGCCTGGTCACGTGCTTGATTATTGCCAGTTGAGCAGCATGATTCGTCACTGCTGAGCTCCATGCTTATTGCCTGCTGATTGCGTGGTTCGTGTCTGCTCAGCTCTTTGAGTATTGCCTCCTGAGGTCCCTGTTCGGTCGCCACCTGCCGGGGACCAGCCCCAACTGATCCAGGGTATTCGAAGGAGAGATGGCCTAGGCGACTATTTATATGCTAATCAGAGATGTCAAGAATAATAGTATGAGGAGAGCTCAGTAGGAAAATTCGGTGGAGAAAAGAGACTGAGGAGCTTGGTTTACGCGGAAGACCAATCAAACTTCAAGACAAGAAGTTTGCACCACTTACGTAGGCCGCAGGCGCCCTCTCGAATGGCGAAAGGTGCCTCACCCTAGACACCTTCTCGAGTGGGTCTTAGCAGCCCAGGCATAATTAGTAAGCGTGGTGGGTTCCGCGCTCCAGATGGAGACTCAGCTGGAAGTTAAAGGGAAGAATGACAAGGAACTTTATGAATTGGAGCTGTAAGTTACCTCTTTGACAGAGAGAGCGAGATGGTGGTGGGGGACAGCCCCCAGTGAAATCAGAGGTGAGAGCACAAAGCAATACAGTAGGCAGACTCCGGTTTTTTTGGGGGAGATGCTCGAGAATACCCGGGTGGACCCCTGAGGCTCGATCCCGCATTTGCGTATGCCGAGCCTCCTTCCTCATGACCTTTGTCCAGAGTGGAATGCCTCCCCGGCTCCCGGCACATGATCAGTGCATGCTCAGTCACGATATCAGTGCCTGCTTAGCCACGTGATCACTGACGGCACAGTCACGTGATCAGCGCCTCTCAGTCACGTGATCACCGTATGATAAACAAGTGATCAGTGAACGACCAGCCACGTGATCACTGCATGCGCGGTCAGGTGGTCAGTTCCTGATCAGCCACCTGATCAGTGCGTGCACAGTCCCCTGGTCAGCGCCTGTCAGTCACTGATCACTGCCTGATAAACCCGTGATCAGTGCCCGAACAGCCACGTCATCAGTGCATGTGCAGTCACGTGATCAGTGCATGATAGCCACGTGATCAGTGCGTGCACAGTCCCATGATCAGCGCCTGTCAGTCACTGATCATTGCCTAATAAACACGTGATCAGTGCATGATGAGCCATGTGATCAGTGCCCGATCAGCCACGTCATCAGTGCATACGCAGTCACGTCATCAGTGCATGATAGCCACGTGATCAGTGCCTGCTCAGTCACGTGATCTGTACTTGATCAGCCACGTGATCAGTGCCTGCAGAGTCACGTGATCAGGGCCTGCTGAGCTGCGTGATTCCTGCCGGCTCATCTGCTTGACAATTGCCAGCTGAGCTGCGTGATTCCTGCCTGGTCACGTGCTTGATTATTGCCAGTTGAGCAGCATGATTCGTCACTGCTGAGCTCCATGCTTATTGCCTGCTGATTGCGTGGTTCGTGTCTGCTCAGCTCTTTGAGTATTGCCTCCTGAGGTCCCTGTTCGGTCGCCACCTGCCGGGGAACAGCCCCAACTGATCCAGGGTATTCGAAGGAGAGATGGCCTAGGCGACTATTTATATGCTAATCAGAGATGTCAAGAATAGTAGTATGAGGAGAGCTCAGTAGGAAAATTCGGTGGAGAAAAGAGACTGAGGAGCTTGGTTTACGCGGAAGACCAACCAAACTTCAAGACAAGAAGTTTGCACCACTTACGTAGGCGGCAGGCGCCCTCTCGAATGGTGAAAGATGCCTCACCCTAGACACCTTCTCGAGTGGGTCTTAGCAGCCCAGGCATAATTAGGAAGCGTGGTGGGTTCCGCGCTCCAGATGGAGACTCAGCTGGAAGTTAAAGGGAAGAATGACAAGGAACTTTATGAATTGGAGCTGTAAGTTACCTCTTTGACAGAGAGAGCGAGATGGTGGTGGGGGACAGCCCCCAGTGAAATCAGAGGTGAGAGCACAAAGCAATACAGTAGGCAGACTCCGGTTTTTTTGGGGGAGATGCTCGAGAATATCCGGGTGGACTCCTGAGGCTCGATCCCGCATTTGCGTATGCCGAGCCTTCTTCCCCATGACCTTTGTCCAGAGTGGAATGCCTCCCCGGCTCCCGGCACATGATCAGTGCATGCTCAGTCACGATATCAGTGCCTGCTCAGCCACGTGATCACTGACGGCACAGTCACGTGAGCAGCGCCTCTCAGTCATGTGATCACCGTATGATAAACACGTGATCAGTGAACGACCAGCCACGTGATCACTGCATGCGCGGTCAGGTGGTCAGTTCCTGATCAGCCACCTGATCAGTGCGTGCACAGTCCCATGATCAGCGCCTGTCAGTCACTGATCATTGCCTGAGAAACACGTGATCAGTGCATGATGAGCCATGTGATCAGTGCCCGATCAGCCACGTCTTCAGTGCATGCGCAGTCACGTCATCAGTGCATGATAGCCACGTGATCAGTGCCTGCTCAGTCACGTGATCTGGACTTGATCAGCCACGTGATCAGTGCCTGCAGAGTCACGTGATCAGGGCCTGCTGAGCTGCGTGATTCCTGCCGGCTCATCTGCATGACAATTGCCAGCTGAGCTGCGTGATTCCTGTCGGCTCATCTGCTTGACAATTGCCAGCTGAGCTGCGTGATTCCTGCCTGGTCACGTGCTTGATTATTGCCAGTTGAGCAGCATGATTCGTCACTGCTGAGCTCCATGCTTATTGCCTGCTGATTGCGTGGTTCGTGTCTGCTCAGCTCTTTGAGTATTGCCTCCTGAGGTCCCTGTTCGGTCGCCACCTGCCGGGGACCAGCCCCAACTGATCCAGGGTATTCGAAGGAGAGATGGCCTAGGCGACTATTTATATGCTAATCAGAGATGTCAAGAATAATAGTATGAGGAGAGCTCAGTAGGAAAATTCGGTGGAGAAAAGAGACTGAGGAGCTTGGTTTACGCGGAAGACCAATCAAACTTCAAGACAAGAAGTTTGCACCACTTACGTAGGCCGCAGGCGCCCTCTCGAATAGCGAAAGGTGCCTCACCCTAGACACCTTCTCGAGTGGGTCTTAGCAGCCCAGGCATAATTAGTAAGCGTGGTGGGTTCCGCGCTCCAGATGGAGACTCAGCTGGAAGTTAAAGGGAAGAATGACAAGGAACTTTATGAATTGGAGCTGTAAGTTAACTCTTTGACAGAGAGAGCGAGATGGTGGTGGGGGACAGCCCCCAGTGAAATCAGAGGTGAGAGCACAAAGCAATACAGTAGGCAGACTCCGGTTTTTTTGGGGGGAGATGCTCGAGAATACCCGGGTGGACCCCTGAGGCTCGATCCCGCATTTGCGTATGCCGAGCCTCCTTCCTCATGACCTTTGTCCAGAGTGGAATGCCTCCCCGGCTCCCGGCACATGATCAGTGCATGCTCAGTCACGATATCAGTGCCTGCTTAGCCACGTGATCACTGACGGCACAGTCACGTGATCAGCGCCTCTCAGTCACGTAATCACCGTATGATAAAGACGTGATCAGTGAACGACCAGCCACGTGATCACTGCATGCGCGGTCAGGTGGTCAGTTCCTGATCAGCCACCTGATCAGTGCGTGCACAGTCCCCTGGTCAGCGCCTGTCAGTCACTGATCACTGCCTGATAAACCCGTGATCAGTGCCCGAACAGCCACGTCATCAGTGCATGTGCAGTCACGTGATCAGTGCATGATAGCCACGTGATCAGTGCGTGCACAGTCCCATGATCAGCGCCTGTCAGTCACTGATCATTGCCTAATAAACACGTGATCAGTGCATGATGAGCCATGTGATCAGTGCCCGATCAGCCACGTCATCAGTGCATACGCAGTCACGTCATCAGTGCATGATAGCCACGTGATCAGTGCCTGCTCAGTCACGTGATCTGTACTTGATCAGCCACGTGATCAGTGCCTGCAGAGTCACGTGATCAGGGCCTGCTGAGCTGCGTGATTCCTGCCGGCTCATCTGCTTGACAATTGCCAGCTGAGCTGCGTGATTCCTGCCTGGTCACGTGCTTGATTATTGCCAGTTGAGCAGCATGATTCGTCACTGCTGAGCTCCATGCTTATTGCCTCCTGATTGCGTGGTTCGTGTCTGCTCAGCTCTTTGAGTATTGCCTCCTGAGGTCCCTTTTCGGTCGCCACCTGCCGGGGACCAGCCCCAACTGATCCAGGGTATTCGAAGGAGAGATGGCCTAGGCGACTATTTATATGCTAATCAGAGATGTCAAGAATAATAGTATGAGGAGAGCTCAGTAGGAAAATTCGGTGGAGAAAAGAGACTGAGGAGCTTGGTTTACGCGGAAGACCAACCAAACTTCAAGACAAGAAGTTTGCACCACTTACGTAGGCCGCAGGCGCCCTCTCGAATGGCGAAAGGTGCCTCACCCTAGACACCTTCTCGAGTGGGTCTTAGCAGCCCAGGCATAATTAGGAAGCGTGGTGGGTTCCGCGCTCCAGATGGAGACTCAGCTGGAAGTTAAAGGGAAGAATGACAAGGAACTTTATGAATTGGAGCTGTAAGTTACCTCTTTGACAGAGAGAGCGAGATGGTGGCGGGGGACAGCCCCCAGTGAAATCAGAGGTGAGAGCACAAAGCAATACAGTAGGCAGACTCCGGTTTTTTTGGGGGAGATGCTCGAGAATATCCGGGTGGACTCCTGAGGCTCGATCCCGCATTTGCGTATGCCGAGCCTTCTTCCCCATGACCTTTGTCCAGAGTGGAATGCCTCCCCGGCTCCCGGCACATGATCAGTGCATGCTCAGTCACGATATCAGTGCCTGCTCAGCCACGTGATCACTGACGGCACAGTCACGTGAGCAGCGCCTCTCAGTCATGTGATCACCGTATGATAAACACGTGATCAGTGAACGACCAGCCACGTGATCACTGCATGCGCGGTCAGGTGGTCAGTTCCTGATCAGCCACCTGATCAGTGCGTGCACAGTCCCCTGATCAGCGCCTGTCAGTCACTGATCACTGCCTGATAAACCCGTGATCAGTGCCCGAACAGCCACGTCATCAGTGCATGCGCAGTCACGTGATCAGTGCATGATAGCCACGTGATCAGTGCGTGCACAGTCCCATGATCAGCGCCTGTCAGTCACTGATCATTGCCTGAGAAACACGTGATCAGTGCATGATGAGCCATGTGATCAGTGCCCGATCAGCCTCGTCTTCAGTGCATGCGCAGTCACGTCATCAGTGCATGATAGCCACGTGATCAGTGCCTGCTCAGTCACGTGATCTGGACTTGATCAGCCACGTGATCAGTGCCTGCAGAGTCACGTGATCAGGGCCTGCTGAGCTGCGTGATTGCTGCCGGCTCATCTGCATGACAATTGCCAGCTGAGCTGCGTGATTCCTGTCGGCTCATCTGCTTGACAATTGCCAGCTGAGCTGCGTGATTCCTGCCTGGTCACGTGCTTGATTATTGCCAGTTGAGCAGCATGATTCGTCACTGCTGAGCTCCATGCTTATTGCCTGCTGATTGCGTGGTTCGTGTCTGCTCAGCTCTTTGAGTATTGCCTCCTGAGGTCCCTGTTCGGTCGCCACCTGCCGGGGACCAGCCCCAACTGATCCAGGGTATTCGAAGGAGAGATGGCCTAGGCGACTATTTATATGCTAATCAGAGATGTCAAGAATAATAGTATGAGGAGAGCTCAGTAGGAAAATTCGGTGGAGAAAAGAGACTGAGGAGCTTGGTTTACGCGGAAGACCAATCAAACTTCAAGACAAGAAGTTTGCACCACTTACGTAGGCCGCAGGCGCCCTCTCGAATGGCGAAAGGTGCCTCACCCTAGACACCTTCTCGAGTGGGTCTTAGCAGCCCAGGCATAATTAGTAAGCGTGGTGGGTTCCGCGCTCCAGATGGAGACTCAGCTGGAAGTTAAAGGGAGGAATGACAAGGAACTTTATGAATTGGAGCTGTAAGTTACCTCTTTGACAGAGAGAGCGAGATGGTGGTGGGGGACAGCCCCCAGTGAAATCAGAGGTGAGAGCACAAAGCAATACAGTAGGCAGACTCCGGTTTTTTTGGGGGGAGATGCTCGAGAATACCCGGGTGGACCCCTGAGGCTCGATCCCGCATTTGCGTATGCCGAGCCTCCTTCCTCATGACCTTTGTCCAGAGTGGAATGCCTCCCCGGCTCCCGGCACATGATCAGTGCATGCTCAGTCACGATATCAGTGCCTGCTTAGCCACGTGATCACTGACGGCACAGTCACGTGATCAGCGCCTCTCAGTCACGTAATCACCGTATGATAAACAAGTGATCAGTGAACGACCAGCCACGTGATCACTGCATGCGCGGTCAGGTGGTCAGTTCCTGATCAGCCACCTGATCAGTGCGTGCACAGTCCCCTGGTCAGCGCCTGTCAGTCACTGATCACTGCCTGATAAACCCGTGATCAGTGCCCGAACAGCCACGTCATCAGTGCATGCGCAGTCACGTGATCAGTGCATGATAGCCACGTGATCAGTGCGTGCACAGTCCCATGATCAGCGCCTGTCAGTCACTGATCATTGCCTAATAAACACGTGATCAGTGCATGATGAGCCATGTGATCAGTGCCCGATCAGCCACGTCATCAGTGCATACGCAGTCACGTCATCAGTGCATGATAGCCACGTGATCAGTGCCTGCTCAGTCACGTGATCTGTACTTGATCAGCCACGTGATCAGTGCCTGCAGAGTCACGTGATCAGGGCCTGCTGAGCTGCGTGATTCCTGTCGGCTCATCTGCTTGACAATTGCCAGCTGAGCTGCGTGATTCCTGCCTGGTCACGTGCTTGATTATTGCCAGTTGAGCAGCATGATTCGTCACTGCTGAGCTCCATGCTTATTGCCTGCTGATTGCGTGGTTCGTGTCTGCTCAGCTCTTTGAGTATTGCCTCCTGAGGTCCCTGTTCGGTCGCCACCTGCCGGGGACCAGCCCCAACTGATCCAGGGTATTCGAAGGAGAGATGGCCTAGGCGACTATTTATATGCTAATCAGAGATGTCAAGAATAATAGTATGAGGAGAGCTCAGTAGGAAAATTCGGTGGAGAAAAGAGACTGAGGAGCTTGCTTTACGCGGAAGACCAATCAAACTTCAAGACAAGAAGTTTGCACCACTTACGTAGGCCGCAGGCGCCCTCTCGAATGGTGAAAGGTGCCTCACCCTAGACACCTTCTCGAGTGGGTCTTAGCAGCCCAGGCATAATTAGGAAGCGTGGTGGGTTCCGCGCTCCAGATGGAGACTCAGCTGGAAGTTAAAGGGAAGAATGACAAGGAACTTTATGAATTGGAGCTGTAAGTTAACTCTTTGACAGAGAGAGCGAGATGGTGGCGGGGGACAGCCCCCAGTGAAATCAGAGGTGAGAGCACAAAGCAATACAGTAGGCAGACTCCGGTTTTTTTGGGGGAGATGCTCGAGAATATCCGGGTGGACTCCTGAGGCTCGATCCCGCATTTGCGTATGCCGAGCCTTCTTCCCCATGACCTTTGTCCAGAGTGGAATGCCTCCCCGGCTCCCGGCACATGATCAGTGCATGCTCAGTCACGATATCAGTGCCTGCTCAGCCACGTGATCACTGACGGCACAGTCACGTGAGCAGCGCCTCTCAGTCATGTGATCACCGTATGATAAACACGTGATCAGTGAACGACCAGCCACGTGATCACTGCATGCGCGGTCAGGTGGTCAGTTCCTGATCAGCCACCTGATCAGTGCGTGCACAGTCCCCTGATCAGCGCCTGTCAGTCACTGATCACTGCCTGATAAACCCGTGATCAGTGCCCGAACAGCCACGTCATCAGTGCATGCGCAGTCACGTGATCAGTGCATGATAGCCACGTGATCAGTGCGTGCACAGTCCCATGATCAGCGCCTGTCAGTCACTGATCATTGCCTGAGAAACACGTGATCAGTGCATGATGAGCCATGTGATCAGTGCCCGATCAGCCACGTCTTCAGTGCATGCGCAGTCACGTCATCAGTGCATGATAGCCACGTGATCAGTGCCTGCTCAGTCACGTGATCTGGACTTGATCAGCCACGTGATCAGTGCCTGCAGAGTCACGTGATCAGGGCCTGCTGAGCTGCGTGATTGCTGCCGGCTCATCTGCATGACAATTGCCAGCTGAGCTGCGTGATTCCTGTCGGCTCATCTGCTTGACAATTGCCAGCTGAGCTGCGTGATTCCTGCCTGGTCACGTGCTTGATTATTGCCAGTTGAGCAGCATGATTCGTCACTGCTGAGCTCCATGCTTATTGCCTGCTGATTGCGTGGTTCGTGTCTGCTCAGCTCTTTGAGTATTGCCTCCTGAGGTCCCTGTTCGGTCGCCACCTGCCGGGGACCAGCCCCAACTGATCCAGGGTATTCGAAGGAGAGATGGCCTAGGCGACTATTTATATGCTAATCAGAGATGTCAAGAATAATAGTATGAGGAGAGCTCAGTAGGAAAATTCGGTGGAGAAAAGAGACTGAGGAGCTTGGTTTACGCGGAAGACCAATCAAACTTCAAGACAAGAAGTTTGCACCACTTACGTAGGCCGCAGGCGCCCTCTCGAATGGCGAAAGGTGCCTCACCCTAGACACCTTCTCGAGTGGGTCTTAGCAGCCCAGGCATAATTAGGAAGCGTGGTGGGTTCCGCGCTCCAGATGGAGACTCAGCTGGAAGTTAAAGGGGAGAATGACAAGGAACTTTATGAATTGGAGCTGTAAGTTACATCTTTGACAGAGAGAGCGAGATGGTGGTGGGGGACAGCCCCCAGTGAAATCAGAGGTGAGAGCACAAAGCAATACAGTAGGCAGACTCCGGTTTTTTTGGGGGGAGATGCTCGAGAATACCCGGGTGGACCCCTGAGGCTCGATCCCGCATTTGCGTATGCCGAGCCTCCTTCCTCATGACCTTTGTCCAGAGTGGAATGCCTCCCCGGCTCCCGGCACATGATCAGTGCATGCTCAGTCACGATATCAGTGCCTGCTTAGCCACGTGATCACTGACGGCACAGTCACGTGATCAGCGCCTCTCAGTCACGTAATCACCGTATGATAAACAAGTGATCAGTGAACGACCAGCCACGTGATCACTGCATGCGCGGTCAGGTGGTCAGTTCCTGATCAGCCACCTGATCAGTGCGTGCACAGTCCCCTGGTCAGCGCCTGTCAGTCACTGATCACTGCCTGATAAACCCGTGATCAGTGCCCGAACAGCCACGTCATCAGTGCATGTGCAGTCACGTGATCAGTGCATGATAGCCACGTGATCAGTGCGTGCACAGTCCCATGATCAGCGCCTGTCAGTCACTGATCATTGCCTAATAAACACGTGATCAGTGCATGATGAGCCATGTGATCAGTGCCCGATCAGCCACGTCATCAGTGCATACGCAGTCACGTCATCAGTGCATGATAGCCACGTGATCAGTGCCTGCTCAGTCACGTGATCTGTACTTGATCAGCCACGTGATCAGTGCCTGCAGAGTCACGTGATCAGGGCCTGCTGAGCTGCGTGATTCCTGCCGGCTCATCTGCTTGACAATTGCCAGCTGAGCTGCGTGATTCCTGCCTGGTCACGTGCTTGATTATTGCCAGTTGAGCAGCATGATTCGTCACTGCTGAGCTCCATGCTTATTGCCTGCTGATTGCGTGGTTCGTGTCTGCTCAGCTCTTTGAGTATTGCCTCCTGAGGTCCCTGTTCGGTCGCCACCTGCCGGGGACCAGCCCCAACTGATCCAGGGTATTCGAAGGAGAGATGGCCTAGGCGACTATTTATATGCTAATCAGAGATGTCAAGAATAATAGTATGAGGAGAGCTCAGTAGGAAAATTCGGTGGAGAAAAGAGACTGAGGAGCTTGGTTTACGCGGAAGACCAACCAAACTTCAAGACAAAAAGTTTGCACCACTTACGTAGGCCGCAGGCGCCCTCTCGAATGGCGAAAGGTGCCTCACCCTAGACACCTTCTCGAGTGGGTCTTAGCAGCCCAGGCATAATTAGGAAGCGTGGTGGGTTCCGCGCTCCAGATGGAGACTCAGCTGGAAGTTAAAGGGAAGAATGACAAGGAACTTTATGAATTGGAGCTGTAAGTTACCTCTTTGACAGAGAGAGCGAGATGGTGGTGGGGGACAGCCCCCAGTGAAATCAGAGGTGAGAGCACAAAGCAATACAGTAGGCAGACTCTGGTTTTTTGGGGGGAGATGCTCGAGAATATCCGGGTGGACTCCTGAGGCTCGATCCCGCATTTGCGTATGCCGAGCCTTCTTCCCCATGACCTTTGTCCAGAGTGGAATGCCTCCCCGGCTCCCGGCACATGATCAGTGCATGCTCAGTCACGATATCAGTGCCTGCTCAGCCACGTGATCACTGACGGCACAGTCAGGTGAGCAGCGCCTCTCAGTCATGTGATCACCGTATGATAAACACGTGATCAGTGAACGACCAGCCACGTGATCACTGCATGCGCGGTCAGGTGGTCAGTTCCTGATCAGCCACCTGATCAGTGCGTGCACAGTCCCATGATCAGCGCCTGTCAGTCACTGATCATTGCCTGAGAAACACGTGTTCAGTGCATGATGAGCCATGTGATCAGTGCCCGATCAGCCACGTCATCAGTGCATGCGCAGTCACGTCATCAGTGCATGATAGCCACGTGATCAGTGCCTGCTCAGTCACGTGATCTGGACTTGATCAGCCACGTGATCAGTGCCTGCAGAGTCACGTGATCAGGGCCTGCTGAGCTGCGTGATTGCTGCCGGCTCATCTGCATGACAATTGCCAGCTGAGCTGCGTGATTCCTGTCGGCTCATCTGCTTGACAATTGCCAGCTGAGCTGCGTGATTCCTGCCTGGTCACGTGCTTGATTATTGCCAGTTGAGCAGCATGATTCGTCACTGCTGAGCTCCATGCTTATTGCCTGCTGATTGCGTGGTTCGTGTCTGCTCAGCTCTTTGAGTATTGCCTCCTGAGGTCCCTGTTCGGTCGCCACCTGCCGGGGACCAGCCCCAACTGATCCAGGGTATTCGAAGGAGAGATGGCCTAGGCGACTATTTATATGCTAATCAGAGATGTCAAGAATAATAGTATGAGGAGAGCTCAGTAGGAAAATTCGGTGGAGAAAAGAGACTGAGGAGCTTGGTTTACGCGGAAGACCAATCAAACTTCAAGACAAGAAGTTTGCACCACTTACGTAGGCCGCAGGCGCCCTCTCGAATGGCGAAAGGTGCCTCACCCTAGACACCTTCTCGAGTGGGTCTTAGCAGCCCAGGCATAATTAGTAAGCGTGGTGGGTTCCGCGCTCCAGATGGAGACTCAGCTGGAAGTTAAAGGGGAGAATGACAAGGAACTTTATGAATTGGAGCTGTAAGTTACCTCTTTGACAGAGAGAGCGAGATGGTGGTGGGGGACAGCCCCCAGTGAAATCAGAGGTGAGAGCACAAAGCAATACAGTAGCCAGACTCCGGTTTTTTTGGGGGGAGATGCTCGAGAATACCCGGGTGGACCCCTGAGGCTCGATCCCGCATTTGCGTATGCCGAGCCTCCTTCCTCATGACCTTTGTCCAGAGTGGAATGCCTCCCCGGCTCCCGGCACATGATCAGTGCATGCTCAGTCACGATATCAGTGCCTGCTCAGCCACGTGATCACTGACGGCACAGTCACGTGAGCAGCGCCTCTCAGTCATGTGATCACCGTATGATAAACACGTGATCAGTGAACGACCAGCCACGTGATCACTGCATGCGCAGTCAGGTGGTCAGTTCCTGATCAGCCACCTGATCAGTGCGTGCACAGTCCCATGATCAGCGCCTGTCAGTCACTGATCATTGCCTGATAAACACGTGATCAGTGCATGATGAGCCATGTGATCAGTGCCCGATCAGCCACGTCATCAGTGCATACGCAGTCACGTCATCAGTGCATGATAGCCACGTGATCAGTGCCTGCTCAGTCACGTGATCTGTACTTGATCAGCCACGTGATCAGTGCCTGCAGAGTCACGTGATCAGGGCCTGCTGAGCTGCGTGATTCCTGCCGGCTCATCTGCTTGACAATTGCCAGCTGAGCTGCGTGATTCCTGCCTGGTCACGTGCTTGATTATTGCCAGTTGAGCAGCATGATTCGTCACTGCTGAGCTCCATGCTTATTGCCTGCTGAGTGCGTGGTTCGTGTCCGCTCAGCTCTTTGAGTATTGCCTCCTGAGGTCCCTGTTCGGTCGCCACCTGCCGGGGACCAGCCCCAACTGATCCAGGGTATTCTAA
The DNA here is from genome assembly GCF_032452875.1 of Bos javanicus. NCBI lineage: Eukaryota > Metazoa > Chordata > Mammalia > Artiodactyla > Bovidae > Bos > Bos javanicus. The sequence goes on along the minus strand of NW_026893751.1, from coordinate 343,940 downwards.
GGAGAGATGGCCTAGGCGACTATTTATATGCTAATCAGAGATGTCAAGAATAATAGTATGAGGAGAGCTCAGTAGGAAAATTCGGTGGAGAAAAGAGACTGAGGAGCTTGGTTTACGCGGAAGACCAATCAAACTTCAAGACAAGAAGTTTGCACCACTTACGTAGGCCGCAGGCGCCCTCTCGAATGGTGAAAGGTGCCTCACCCTAGACACCTTCTCGAGTGGGTCTTAGCAGCCCAGGCATAATTAGGAAGCGTGGTGGGTTCCGCGCTCCAGATGGAGACTCAGCTGGAAGTTAAAGGGAAGAATGACAAGGAACTTTATGAATTGGAGCTGTAAGTTACCTCTTTGACAGAGAGAGCGAGATGGTGGTGGGGGACAGCCCCCAGTGAAATCAGAGGTGAGAGCACAAAGCAATACAGTAGGCAGACTCTGGTTTTTTTGGGGGAGATGCTCGAGAATATCCGGGTGGACTCCTGAGGCTCGATCCCGCATTTGCGTATGCCGAGCCTTCTTCCCCATGACCTTTGTCCAGAGTGGAATGCCTCCCCGGCTCCCGGCACATGATCAGTGCATGCTCAGTCACGATATCAGTGCCTGCTCAGCCACGTGATCACTGACGGCACAGTCACGTGAGCAGCGCCTCTCAGTCATGTGATCACCGTATGATAAACACGTGATCAGTGAACGACCAGCCACGTGATCACTGCATGCGCGGTCAGGTGGTCAGTTCCTGATCAGCCACCTGATCAGTGCGTGCACAGTCCCCTGATCAGCGCCTGTCAGTCACTGATCACTGCCTGATAAACACGTGATCAGTGCACGAAGCCAGATCAGTCATCAGCCACGTCATCAGTGCATGCGCAGTCACGTGATCAGTGCATGATAGCCACGTGATCAGTGCGTGCACAGTCCCATGATCAGCGCCTGTCAGTCAGTGATCATTGCCTGAGAAACACGTGATCAGTGCATGATGAGCCATGTCATCAGTGCCCGATCAGCCACGTCATCAGTGCATGCGCAGTCACGTCATCAGTGCATGATAGCCACGTGATCAGTGCCTGCTTAGTCACGTGATCTGGACTTGATCAGCCACGTGATCAGTGCCTGCAGAGTCACGTGATCAGGGCCTGCTGAGCTGCGTGATTCCTGCCGGCTCATCTGCATGACAATTGCCAGCTGAGCTGCGTGATTCCTGTCGGCTCATCTGCTTGACAATTGCCAGCTGAGCTGCGTGATTCCTGCCTGGTCACGTGCTTGATTATTGCCAGTTGAGCAGCATGATTCGTCACTGCTGAGCTCCATGCTCATTGCCTGCTGATTGCGTGGTTCGTGTCTGCTCAGCTCTTTGAGTATTGCCTCCTGAGGTCCCTGTTCGGTCGCCACCTGCCGGGGACCAGCCCCAACTGATCCAGGGTATTCGAAGGAGAGATGGCCTAGGCGACTATTTATATGCTAATCAGAGATGTCAAGAATAATAGTATGAGGAGAGCTCAGTAGGAAAATTCGGTGGAGAAAAGAGACTGAGGAGCTTGGTTTACACGGAAGACCAATCAAACTTCAAGACAAGAAGTTTGCACCACTTACGTAGGCCGCAGGCGCCCTCTCGAATGGCGAAAGGTGCCTCACCCTAGACACCTTCTCGAGTGGGTCTTAGCAGCCCAGGCATAATTAGGAAGCGTGGTGGGTTCCGCGCTCCAGATGGAGACTCAGCTGGAAGTTAAAGGGGGGAATGACAAGGAACTTTATGAATTGGAGCTGTAAGTTACCTCTTTGACAGAGAGAGCGAGATGGTGGTGGGGGACAGCCCCCAGTGAAATCAGAGGTGAGAGCACAAAGCAATACAGTAGGCAGACTCCGGTTTTTTTGGGGGGAGATGCTCGAGAATACCCGGGTGGACTCCTGAGGCTCGATCCCGCATTTGCGTATGCCGAGCCTCCTTCCTCATGACCTTTGTCCAGAGTGGAATGCCTCCCCGGCTCCCGGCACATGATCAGTGCATGCTCAGTCACGATATCAGTGCCTGCTTAGCCACGTGATCACTGACGGCACAGTCACGTGATCAGCGCCTCTCAGTCACGTGATCACCGTATGATAAACACGTGATCAGTGAACGACCAGCCAGGTGTTCACTGCATGCGAGGTCAGGTGGTCAGTTCCTGATCAGCCACCTGATCAGTGCGTGCACAGTCCCCTGGTCAGCGCCTGTCAGTCACTGATAACTGCCTGATAAACCCATGATCAGTGCCCGAGCAGCCAGGTCATCAGTGCATGTGCAGTCACGTGATCAGTGCATGATAGTCATGTGATCAGTTCGTGCACAGTCCCATGATCAGCGCCTGTCAGTCAGTGATCATTGCCTAATAAACACGTGATCAGTGCATGATGAGCCATGTGATCAGTGCCCGATCAGCCACGTCATCAGTGCATGCGCTGTCACGTCATCAGTGCATGATAGCCACGTGATCAGTGCCTGCTCAGTCACGTGATCTGTACTTGATCAGCCACGTGATCAGTGCCTGCAGAGTCACGTGATCAGGGCCTGCTGAGCTGCGTGATTCCTGCCGGCTCATCTGCATGACAATTGCCAGCTGAGCTGCGTGATTCCTGTCGGCTCATCTGCTTGAAAATTGCCAGCTGAGCTGCGTGATTCCTGCCTGGTCACGTGCTTGATTATTGCCAGTTGAGCAGCATGATTCGTCACTGCTGAGCTCCATGCTTATTGCCTGCTGATTCCGTGGTTCGTGTCCGCTCAGCTCTTTGAGTATTGCCTCCTGAGGTCCCAGTTCGGTCGCCACCTGCCGGGGACCAGCCCCAACTGATCCAGGGTATTCGAAGGAGAGATGGCCTAGGCGCCTATTTATATGCTAATCAGAGATGTCAAGAATAATAGTATGAGGAGAGCTCAGTAGGAAAATTCGGTGGAGAAAAGAGACTGAGGAGCTTGGTTTACGCGGAAGACTAATCAAACTTCAAGACAAGAAGTTTGCACCACTTACGTAGGCCGCAGGCGCCCTCTCGAATGGCGAAAGGTGCCTCACCCTAGACACCTTCTCGAGTGGGTCTTAGCAGCCCAGGCATAATTAGGAAGCGTGGTGGGTTCCGCGCTCCAGATGGAGACTCAGCTGGAAGTTAAAGGGAAGAATGACAAGGAACTTTATGAATTGGAGCTGTAAGTTACCTCTTTGACAGAGAGAGCGAGATGGTGGTGGGGGACAGCCCCCAGTGAAATCAGAGGTGAGAGCACAAAGCAATACAGTAGGCAGACTCCGGTTTTTTTGGGGGGAGATGCTCGAGAATATCCGGGTGCAATCCTGAGGCTCAATCCCGCATTTGCGTATGCAGAGCCTCCTTCCTCATGACCTTTGTCCAGAGTGGAATGCCTCCCCGGCTCCCGGCACATGATCAGTGCATGCTCAGTCACGATATCAATGCCTGCTCAGCCACGTGATCACTGACGGCACAGTCACGTGAGCAGCGCCTCTCAGTCACGTGATCACCGTATGATAAACACGTGATCAGTGAACGACCAGCGAGGTGATCACTGCATGCGCGGTTAGGTGGTCAGTTCCTGATCAGCCACCTGATCAGTGCGTGCACAGTCCCCTGATCAGCGCCTGTCAGTCACTGATCACTGTCTGATAAACCCGTGATCAGTGCCCGAACAGCCACGTCATCAGTGCATGCGCAGTCACGTGATCAGTGCATGATAGCCAAGTGATCAGTGCGTGCACAGTCCCATGATCAGCGCCTGGCAGTCACTGATCATTGCCTGAGAAACACGTGATCAGTGCATTATGAGCCATGTGATCAGTGCCCGATCAGACACGTCATCAGTGCATGCGCAGTCACGTCATCAGTGCATGATATCCACGTGATCAGTGCCTGCTCAGTCACGTGATTTGGACTTGATCAGCCACGTGATCAGTGCCTGCAGTGTCACGTGATCAGGGCCTGCTGAGCTGCGTGATTGCTGCCGGCTCATCTGCATGACAATTGCCAGCTGAGCTGCGTGATTCCTGTCGGCTCATCTGCTTGACAATTTCCAGCTGAGCTGCGTGATTCCTGCCTGGTCACGTGCTTGATTATTGCCAGTTGAGCAGCATGATTCGTCACTACTGAGCTCCATGCTTATTGCCTGCTGATTGCGTGGTTCGTGTCTGCTCAGCTCTTTGAGTATTGCCTCCTGAGGTCCCTGTTCGGTCGCCACCTGCCGGGGACCAGCCCCAACTGATCCAGGGTATTCGAAGGAGAGATGGCCTAGGCGACTATTTATATGCTAATCAGAGATGTCAAGAATAATAGTATGAGGAGAGCTCAGTAGGAAAATTCGGTGGAGAAAAGAGACTGAGGAGCTTGGTTTACGCGGAAGACCAATCAAACTTCAAGACAAGAAGTTTGCACCACTTACGTAGGCCGCAGGCGCCCTCTCGAATGGCGAAAGGTGCCTCAGCCTAGACACCTTCTCGAGTGGGTCTTAGCAGCCCAGGCATAATTAGGAAGCGTGGTGGGTTCCGCGCTCCAGATGGAGACTCAGCTGGAAGTTAAAGGGAAGAATGACAAGGAACTTTATGAATTGGAGCTGTAAGTTACCTCTTTGACAGAGAGAGCGAGATGGTGGTGGGGGACAGCCCCCAGTGAAATCAGAGGTGAGAGCACAAAGCAATACAGTAGGCAGACTCCGGTTTTTTGGGGGGAGATGCTCGAGAATATCCGGGTGGAATCCTGAGGCTCGATCCCGCATTTGCGTATGCCGAGCCTCCTTCCTCATGACCTTTGTCCAGAGTGGAATGCCTCCCTGGCTCCCGGCACATGATCAGTGCATGCTCAGTCACGATATCAGTGCCTGCTCAGCCACGTGATCACTGACGGCACAGTCACGTGATAAGCGCCTCTCAGTCACGTGATCACCGCATGATAAACACGTGATCAGTGAACGACCAGCCAGGTGATCACTGCATGCGCGGTCAGGTGGTCAGTTCCTGATCAGCCACCTGATCAGTGCGTTCACAGTCCCCTGATCAGCGCCTGTCAGTCACTGATCACTGCCTGATAAACCCGTGATCAGTGCCCGAACAGCCACGTCATCAGTGCATGCACAGTCACGTGATCAGTGCATGATAGCCACCTGATCAGTGCGTGCACAGTCCCCTGATCAGCGCCTGTCAGTCACTGATCATTGCCTGAGAAACACGTGATCAGTGCATGATGAGCCATGTGATCAGTGCCCAATCAGCCACGTCATCAGTGCATGCGCAGTCACGTCATCAGTGCATGATAGCCACGTGATCAGTGCCTGCTCAGTCACGTGATCTGTACTTGATCAGCCACGTGATCAGTGCCGGCAGAGTCACGTGATCAGGGACTGCTGAGCTGCGTGATTTCTGCCGGCTCATCTGCATGACAATTGCCAGCTGAGCTGCGTGATTCCTGCCTGGTCACGTGCTTGATTATTGCCAGTTGAGCAGCATGATTTGTCACTGCTGAGCTCCATGCTTATTGCCTGCTGATTGCGTGGTTCGTGTCCGCTCAGCTCTTTGAGTATTGCCTCCTGAGGTCCCTGTTCGGTCGCCACCTGCCGGGGACCAGCCCCAACTGATCCAGGGTATTCGAAGGAGAGATGGCCTAGGCGACTATTTATATGCTAGTCAGAGATGTCAAGAATAATAGTGTGAGGAGAGCTCAGTAGGAAAATTCGGTGGAGAAAAGAGACTGAGGAGCTTGGTTTACGCGGAAGACCAACCAAACTTCAAGACAAGAAGTTTGCACCACTTATGTAGGCCGCAGGCGCCCTCTCGAATGGCGAAAGGTGCCTCACCCTAGACACCTTCTCGAGTGGGTCTTAGCAGCCCAGGCATAATTAGTAAGCGTGGTGGGTTCCGTGATCAGTGCACGATCAGTCCCGTGATGAGTGTATGATCAGCCAAGTGATCAGTGCAAGATAGCTACGTGATCAGTGCATGATCAGTCACATGATCAGTGCATGATCAGTCACGAGATAGGTGTGTGATCAGCCATGTGAACAGTGCATGCTCAGTCACGTAATCAGGGCCTGCTGAGCTGCGTGATTGCTGTCTGCTCTTCTGCTTGACAATTTCCAGCTGAGCTGCACGATTCCTGCCTGTCATCTCCTTGACAATTGCCACCTGTGCTGCGTAATTCCTGCCTGCTCATCTACTTGATTATTGCCAGCTGAGCAGCATGATTTTTCAGAGCTGAGTTCCATGATTATAGCCTGCTGACTGATTCCTGCCTACTCAGCTCTGTGTTCATTGCCTCCAGACGCACATGATCAGTGTGGGACACCAACATGATCAGCACATGATCAGTCATGTGATCAATGCATGATAAGCCAGGTGATCAGTGCATGATCAATTATGTGATCAGTGCATGATCAGTCATGTGACCAGTACATGGTAGCTGCGTGATCATTGCATGATCAGCCACGTGAGCAGTGCATGATAGCCACGTGATCAGTGCATGATCAGTCACGTGATTTGGACTTGATCAGCCACGTGATCAGTGCCTGCAGTGTCACGTGATCAGGGCCTGCTGAGCTGCGTGATTGCTGCCGGCTCATCTGCATGACAATTGCCAGCTGAGCTGCGTGATTCCTGTCGGCTCATCTGCTTGACAATTGCCAGCTGAGCTGCGTGATTCCTGCCTGGTCACGTGCTTGATTATTGCCAGTTGAGCAGCATGATTCGTCACTACTGAGCTCCATGCTTATTGCCTGCTGATTGCGTGGTTCGTGTCTGCTCAGCTCTTTGAGTATTGCCTCCTGAGGTCCCTGTTCGGTCGCCACCTGCCGGGGACCAGCCCCAACTGATCCAGGGTATTCGAAGGAGAGATGGCCTAGGCGACTATTTATATGCTAATCAGAGATGTCAAGAATAATAGTATGAGGAGAGCTCAGTAGGAAAATTCGGTGGAGAAAAGAGACTGAGGAGCTTGGTTTACGCGGAAGACCAATCAAACTTCAAGACAAGAAGTTTGCACCACTTACGTAGGCCGCAGGCGCCCTCTCGAATGGCGAAAGGTGCCTCAGCCTAGACACCTTCTCGAGTGGGTCTTAGCAGCCCAGGCATAATTAGGAAGCGTGGTGGGTTCCGCGCTCCAGATGGAGACTCAGCTGGAAGTTAAAGGGAAGAATGACAAGGAACTTTATGAATTGGAGCTGTAAGTTACCTCTTTGACAGAGAGAGCGAGATGGTGGTGGGGGACAGCCCCCAGTGAAATCAGAGGTGAGAGCACAAAGCAATACAGTAGGCAGACTCCGGTTTTTGGGGGGAGATGCTCGAGAATATCCGGGTGGAATCCTGAGGCTCGATCCCGCATTTGCGTATGCCGAGCCTCCTTCCTCATGACCTTTGTCCAGAGTGGAATGCCTCCCGGCTCCCGGCACATGATCAGTGCATGCTCAGTCACGATATCAGTGCCTGCTCAGCCACGTGATCACTGACGGCACAGTCACGTGATAAGCGCCTCTCAGTCACGTGATCACCGTATGATAAACACGTGATCAGTGAACGACCAGCCAGGTGATCACTGCATGCGCGGTCAGGTGGTCAGTTCCTGATCAGCCACCTGATCAGTGCGTTCACAGTCCCCTGATCAGCGCCTGTCAGTCACTGATCACTGCCTGATAAACCCGTGATCAGTGCCCGAACAGCCACGTCATCAGTGCATGCACAGTCACGTGATCAGTGCATGATAGCCACCTGATCAGTGCGTGCACAGTCCCCTGATCAGCGCCTGTCAGTCACTGATCATTGCCTGAGAAACACGTGATCAGTGCATGATGAGCCATGTGATCAGTGCCCGATCAGCCACGTCATCAGTGCATGCGCAGTCACGTCATCAGTGCATGATAGCCACGTGATCAGTGCCTGCTCAGTCACGTGATCTGTACTTGATCAGCCACGTGATCAGTGCCGGCAGAGTCACGTGATCAGGGACTGCTGAGCTGCGTGATTTCTGCCGGCTCATCTGCATGACAATTACCAGCTGAGCTGCGTGATTCCTGCCTGGTCACGTGCTTGATTATTGCCAGTTGAGCAGCATGATTCGTCACTGCTGAGCTCCATGCTTATTGCCTGCTGATTGCGTGGTTCGTGTCTGCTCAGCTCTTTGAGTATTGCCTCCTGAGGTCCCTGTTCGGTCGCCACCTGCCGGGGACCAGCCCCAACTGATCCAGGGTATTCGAAGGAGAGATGGCCTAGGCGACTATTTATATGCTAGTCAGAGATGTCAAGAATAATAGTGTGAGGAGAGCTCAGTAGGAAAATTCGGTGGAGAAAAGAGACTGAGGAGCTTGGTTTACGCGGAAGACCAACCAAACTTCAAAACAAGAAGTTTGCACCACTTACGTAGGCCGTAGGCGCCCTCTCGAATGGCGAAAGGTGCCTCACCCTAGACACCTTCTCGAGTGGGTCTTAGCAGCCCAGGCATAATTAGTAAGCGTGGTGGGTTCCGTGATCAGTGCACGATCAGTCCCGTGATGAGTGTATGATCAGCCAAGTGATCAGTGCAAGATAGCTACGTGATCAGTGCATGATCAGTCACATGATCAGTGCATGATCAGTCACGAGATAGGTGTGTGATCAGCCATGTGAACAGTGCATGCTCAGTCACGTAATCAGGGCCTGCTGAGCTGCGTGATTGCTGTCTGCTCTTCTGCTTGACAATTTCCAGCTGAGCTGCACGATTCCTGCCTGTCATCTCCTTGACAATTGCCACCTGTGCTGCGTAATTCCTGCCTGCTCATCTACTTGATTATTGCCAGCTGAGCAGCATGATTTTTCAGAGCTGAGTTCCATGATTATAGCCTGCTGACTGATTCCTGCCTACTCAGCTCTGTGTTCATTGCCTCCAGACGCACATGATCAGTGTGGGACACCAACATGATCAGCACATGATCAGTCATGTGATCAATGCATGATAAGCCAGGTGATCAGTGCATGATCAATTATGTGATCAGTGCATGATCAGTCATGTGACCAGTACATGGTAGCTGCGTGATCATTGCATGATCAGCCACGTGAGCAGTGCATGATAGCCACGTGATCAGTGCATGATCAGTCACGTGATCTGTGCATGATCAGTCCCGTGATCTGTGCATGATCAGTCACGTGATCAGTGCATGATCAATTACCTGATCAGTGCATAATCAGTCACGTGACCAGTGCATGGTAGCTACGTGATCTTTGCATGATCAGCCACGTGATCAGTGCAGGATAGCCACGTGATCAGTGCATGATTAGTCACGTGATCTGTACATGATCAGTCACGTGATACGTGTGTGATCAGCCACCGGATCAGTGCGTGATGAGCCACGTGATCAGTGCAGGATCAATTACGTGATCAGTGCATGATCAGTCATGAGACCAGCACATGGTTGCTACGTGAACTTTGCATGATCAGCCACGTGAGCAGAGCATGATAGCCACGTGATCAGTGCATTATCAATCACATGATCAGTACATGATCAGTCACGTGAAGAGTGCGTGTTCATTTACGTAATCTGTGCATGATCAGCCAAATGATAAGTGCATGATCAATTACGTGATCAGTGCATAATCAGCCACGAGATCAGTGCATGATCAGCCACGTGATAAGTGCATGATCAGTAACGTGATCAGTACATCATCAGTCACGTGAACAGTGCGTGATCATTTACGTGATCTGTGTATGACCAGCCAAGTGATCAGTGCATGATAGCCACGTGATCAGTGCATGATCAGTCACGTGATATGTGCATGATCAGTCACGTGACCTGTACATGGTACCTACGTGATCATTGCCTGATCATCCACGTGATCAGTGCATGATAGCCACGTGATCAGTGCATGATAGCCACGTGATCAGTGCATGACCAGTCATGTGATACGTGTGTGATCAGCCACGTGATCAGTGCATGATATCCACGTGGTCAGTGCATGACAGCCACGTGATCAGTGCATGAGAGCCACGTGACAAGTGCATGATCAGTCACGTGATACATGTGTGATCAGCCACGTGATCAGTGCATGATGAGCCACGTGATCAGTGCAGGATCAATTACGTGATCAGTGCATTATCAGTCACGTGACCAGTACATGGTTGCTACGTGATCGATGCATGATCAGCCACGTGAGCAGAGCATGATAGCCACGTGATCCGTGCATGGTCAGTCACGTGATCAGTACATGATCAGTCACGTGAACAGTGCATGATCATTTACCTGATCTTTGCATGATCAGTCACGTGAACAGTATATGGTAGCTACGTGAACATTCCATGACGAGCCACGTGAGCAGTGCATGATAGCCACGTGATGTGTGCATGATCAGTTACGTGAGCAGAGTATGATCAGCCACGTGATCAGTGCATGAGTGCCACGTGATCAGTGCATGATATATCACGTGACAGGTGTGTGATCAGCCACGTGAACAGTGCATGTTCAGCCACGTGATCAGTGCATGATAGCCACGTGATCAGTGCATGATCAGTTACGTGAGCAGTGTATGATCAGCCACGTGATCAGTGCATGATATCCAAGTGGTCAGTGCATGATCATCACGTGATCAGTGTATGATCAGCCACGTGACCAGTGCATGCTCAGTCACGTGATCAGGGCCTGCTGAGCTGCGTGATTACTGTCTGCTCATCTGCTTGACAATTGGCAGCTGAGCTGCACGATTCCTGCCTGTCATCTGCTTGACAATTGCCAGCTGTGCTGCGTAATTCCTGCCTGCTCCGCTGCTTGATTATTGCCAGCTGAGCAGCATGATTCCTCACAGCTGAGTTCCATGATTATTGCCTGCTGACTGTTTGATTCGTGCCTACTCAGCTCTTTGTTTATTGCCTCCAGAGGCACATGATCAGTGTATGATAGCAAACATGATCAGCGCATGACCAGTCACATGATCAGCGCCATTAAGTCACGTGATCACTACATGATAGTCATGTGATCAGTCCATGCTCAGTCACGGTATCAGTGCATGATCAGCCACGTGATCAGTGCATGATCAGCCAGGTGATCAGTTCATGATAGCTATGTGATCAGTTCATGATTTGTCACTTGATCTGTGCATGACCAGGCAGGTGATCAGTGTATGATAAGCCATGTGATCAGTGCATGATCCGTCACCTGATGGGTGTATGATCAGTCACCTGACCGGTACATGGTAGCTACATGATCATTGCATGATCAGCCACGTGAGTAGTGCATGATAGCCACGTGATCAGTGCATGATCAGTCATGTAATCTGTGCATGACCTGGCACGTGATCAGTGTATGACCAGCCAAGTGATAAGTGCACGATAGCCACGTGATCAGTGCATGATCAGTCACGTGATCAGTGCATGATCAGTCACGTGATCAGTGGATCATCAGCCACGTGATCAGTGCATGATCAGCCACATGATCAGTGCATTATCAATTATGTGATCAGTGCATCATCAGTCACGTGACCAGTATATGGTAGCTAGGTGATCATTGCATGATCAGCCACATGAGCCGTGCATGATAGCCACGAGATCAGTGCATGATCAGTCACGTGATCAGTGCATGATCACTCACGTTAACAGTGCATGATAAGTCACCTGATCAGTGCATGATCAATTACGTGATCAGTGCATGATCAGTCACGTGATCAGTACGTGATCAGTCATGTGAACAGTGCATGACAGTCATGTGATCAGTGTATGTCCAGCCAAGTGATCAGTGCATGATAGCCACGTGATCAGTGAATGATCAGTCACGTGATCAGTGCATGATCAGTCAGTGATCAGTGTATGATCAGCCACGTGATCAGTGCATTTTCAGCCACATGATCAGTGCATGATCAGTTACGTAATCAGTGCATGATCAGTCACGTGACCAGTACATGGTAGCTACGTGATCATTGCCTGATCAGCCACGTGAGCAGTGCATGATAGCCACGTGATCAGTGCATGATCAGCCATGTGATCAGTGCCTGATCAGTCACGTGATCAGTGCATGATCATCCACGTGATCAGTGCATGTGGAGTCATGTAGTCAATGCATGATAGCGCCGTGATCAGTGCACGATCAGTCCCGTGATGAGTGTATGATCAGCCACGTGATCAGTGCAAGATAGCTACGTGATCAGTGCATGATCAGTCACATGATAAGCGCATGATCAGTCACGTGATAGGTGTGTGATCAGCCATGTGAACAGTGCATGCTCAGTCACGTGATCAGGGCCTGCTGAGCTGCGTGATTACTGTCTGCTCATCTGCTTGACAATTTCCAGCTGAGCTGCACGATTCCAGCCTGTCATCTCCTTGAGAATTGCCACCTGTGCTGCGTAATTCCTGCCTGCTCATCTACTTGACTATTGCCAGCTGAGCAGCATGATTTCTCAGAGCTGAGTTCCATGATTATAGCCTGCTGACTGATTCCTGCCTACTCAGCTCTATGTTCATTGCCTCCAGAAGCACATGATCAGTATGTGACACCAAACATGATCAGCACATGATCGGTCACATGATCAATGCATGATAAGCCAGCTGATCAGTGCATGATCAATTATGTGATCAGTGCATGATCAGTCATGTGACCAGTACATGGTAGCTGTGTGATCATTGCAGGATCAGCCACGTGAACAGAGCATGATCAGTCACGTGATCAGTGCATGATCAGTCACGTGATACGTGTGTGATCAGCCACGTGATCAGTGCATGATATCCACGTGATCAGTGCAGGATAGCCAGGTGATCACTTCATGATTATTCACGTGATCTGTACGTGATCAGTCACGTGATACGTGTGTGATCAGCCACATGATCAGTGCGTGATGAGCTATGTGATCAGTGCAGGATCAATTACGTAATCAGTGCATGATCAGTCACGTGACCAGTATATGGTAGCTACGTGATCATTGCGTGATCAGCCACGTGATCAGTGCATGATAGCCACGTGATCAGTGCATGATAGCCACGTGATCAGTGCATGATCAGTCATGTGATACGTGTGTGATCAGCTACGTGAAGAGTGCATGATATCCACGTGATCAGTGCATGATAGCCACGTGATCAGTGCATGAGCAGCCACGTGATCAGTGCATGATCAGTCACGTGATACATGTGTGATCAGCCACGGGATCAGTGCATGATGAGCCACGTGATCAGTGCAGGGTCAATAACCTGATCAGTGCATGATCAGTCACGTGAAAAGTACATGGTTGCTACGTGATCGTTTCATGTTCAGCCACGTGAGCAGAGCATGATAGCCACGTGATCAGTGCAGGATCAATTACGTAATCAGTGCATGATCAGTCATGAGACCAGCACATGGTTGCTACGTGATCTTTGCATGATCAGCCACGTGAACAGAGCATGATAGCCACGTGATCAGTGCATTATCAATCACAAGATCAGTACATGATCAGTCACGTGAACAGTGCGTGTTCATTTACGTAATCTGTGCATGATCAGCCAAATGATAAGTGCATGATCAATTACGTGATCAGTGCATAATCAGCCACGTGATCAGTGCATGATCAGTCACGTGAACAGTGCGTGATCATTTACGTGATCTGTGTATGACCAGCCAAGTGATCAGTGCATGATAGCCACGTGATCAGTGCATAATCAGTCACGTGATCAGTGCATGATCAGTCACGTGACCTGTACATGGTAGCTACGTGATCATTGCCTGATCAGCCACGTGATCAGTGCATGATAGCCACGTGATCAGTGCATGACAGCCACGTGATCAGTGCATGATCAGTCACGTGATACATGTGTGATCAGCCACGTGATCAGTGCATGATGAGCCACGTGATCAGTGCAGGATCAATTACGTGATCAGTGCATTATCAGTCACGTGACCAGTACATGGTTGCTAAGTGATCGTTGCATGATCAGCCACGTGAGCAGAGCATGATATCCACGTGATCAGTGCATGATCAGTCACGTGATCTTTGCATGATCAGTCACGTGAACAGTATATGGTAGCTACGTGAGCATTCCATGACGAGCCACGTGAGCAGTGCATGATAGCCACGTGATGTGTGCATGATCAGTTACGTGAGCAGAGTATGATCAGCCACGTGATCAGTGCATGAGTGCCACGGGATCAGTGCATGATATGTCACGTGACAGGTGTGTGATCAGCCACGTGAACAGTGCATGTTCAGCCACGTGATCAGTGCATGATAGCCACGTGATCAGTGCATGATCAGTTACGTGAGCAGTGTATGATCAGCCACGTGATCACATGGTCAGACACGTGAACAGTGTATGATCAGCCACGTGATCAGTGCATGATATCCAAGTGGTCAGTGCATGATCATCACGTGATCAGTGTATGATCAGCCACGTGAACAGTGCATGCTCAGTCACGTGATCAGGGCCTGCTGAGCTGCGTGATTACTGTCTGCTCATCTGCTTGATAATTGTCAGCTGAGCTGCACGATTCCTGCCTGTCATCTGCTTGACAATTGCCAACTGTGCTGCGTAATTCCTGCCTGCTCCGCTGCTTGATTATTGCCAGCTGAGCAGCATGATTCCTCACAGCTGAGTTCCATGATTATTGCCTGCTGACTGTTTGATTCGTGCCTACTCAGCTCTTTGTTTATTGCCTCCAGAGGCACATGATCAGTGTATGATAGCAAACATGATCAGCGCATGACCAGTCACATGATCAGCGCCATTAAGTCACGTGATCACTACATGATAGTCATGTGATCAGTCCATGCTCAGTCACGGTATCAGTGCATGATCAGCCACGTGATCAGTGCATGATCAGCCAGGTGATCAGTTCATGATAGCTATGTGATCAGTGCATGATCAGTCACGTGATCAGTGCATGATCAGGCACGTGATCAGTGCATGATCAGCCACGTGATCAGTGCATGATCAGTCACCTGATGGGTGTATGATCAGTCACGTGACCAGTACATGGTAGCTACATGATCATTGCATGATCAGCCACGTGAGTAGTGCATGATAGCCACGTGATCAGTGCATGATCAGTCACGTGATCAGTGCATGATCAGGCACGTGATCAGTGCATGATCAGCCACGTGATCAGTGCATGATAGCCACGTGATCAGTGCATGATCAGTCACGTGATCAGTGCATGATCAGTCACGTGATCAGTGCATGATCAGCCACGTGATCAGTGCATGATCAGCCACGTGATCAGTGCATGATCAATTACGTGATCAGTGCATGATCAGTCACGTGATCAGTGCATGGTAGCTACGTGATCAGTGCATGATCAGCCACGTGATCAGTGCATGATAGCCACGTGATCAGTGCATGATCAGTCACGTGATCAGTGCATGATCAGTCACGTGATCAGTGCATGATCAGTCACGTGATCAGTGCATGATCAGTCACGTGATCAGTGCATGATCAGTCACGTGATCAGTGCATGATCAGTCACGTGATCAGTGCATGACAGTCATGTGATCAGTGCATGATCAGCCACGTGATCAGTGCATGATAGCCACGTGATCAGTGCATGATCAGTCACGTGATCAGTGCATGATCAGTCACGTGATCAGTGCATGATCAGCCACGTGATCAGTGCATGATCAGCCACGTGATCAGTGCATGATCAGTTACGTGATCAGTGCATGATCAGTCACGTGATCAGTGCATGGTAGCTACGTGATCAGTGCATGATCAGCCACGTGATCAGTGCATGATAGCCACGTGATCAGTGCATGATCAGCCACGTGATCAGTGCATGATCAGTCACGTGATCAGTGCATGATCAGTCACGTGATCAGTGCATGATCAGCCACGTGATCAGTGCATGTGGAGTCATGTAGTCAGTGCATGATAGCGCCGTGATCAGTGCATGATCAGTCCCGTGATCAGTGCATGATCAGCCACGTGATCAGTGCATGATAGCCACGTGATCAGTGCATGATCAGTCACATGATCAGTGCATGATCAGTCACGTGATCAGTGTGTGATCAGCCACGTGAACAGTGCATGCTCAGTCACGTGATCAGGGCCTGCTGAGCTGCGTGATTACTGTCTGCTCATCTGCTTGACAATTGCCAGCTGAGCTGCACGATTCCAGCCTGTCATCTGCTTGACAATTGCCACCTGTGCTGCGTAATTCCTGCCTGCTCAGCTACTTGATTATTGCCAGCTGAGCAGCATGATTTCTCAGAGCTGAGTTCCATGATTATAGCCTGCTGACTGATTCCTGCCTACTCAGCTCTATGTTCATTGCCTCCAGAGGCACATGATCAGTGTATGACACCAAACATGATCAGCACATGATCAGTCACATGATCAGTGCATGATAAGCCACGTGATCAGTGCATGATCAATTATGTGATCAGTGCATGATCAGTCACGTGACCAGTACATGGTAGCTGCGTGATCATTGCATGATCAGCCACGTGATCAGTGCATGATCAGTCACGTGATCAGTGCATGATCAGTCACGTGATCAGTGCATGATCAGTCACGTGATCAGTGCATGATCAGTCACGTGATCAGTGCATGATCAGTCACGTGATCAGTATGGTAGCTACGTGATCATTGCATGATCAGCCACGTGATCAGTGCATGATAGCCACGTGATCAGTGCATGATCAGTCACGTGATCAGTGCATGATCAGCCACGTGATCAGTGCATGAGTGCCACGTGATCAGTGCATGATCAGCCACGTGATCAGTGCATGATCAGCCACGTGATCAGTGCATGATGCCACGTGATCAGTGCATGATCAGTCACGTGATCAGTGCATGATCAGCCACGTGATCAGTGCATGATCAGCCACGTGATCAGTGCATGATAGCCACGTGATCAGTGCATGATCAGTCACGTGATCAGTGCATGATCAGCCACGTGATCAGTGCATGATCAGTCACGTGATCAGTGCATGATCAGCCACGTGATCAGTGCATGATCAGCCACGTGATCAGTGCATGATCAGTCACGTGATCAGTGCATGATCAGTCACGTGATGGTGCATGATCAGTCACGTGATCAGTGCATGATCAATTACGTGATCAGTGCATGATCAGTCACGTGATCAGTGCATGATAGCTACGTGATCAGTGCATGATCAGCCACGTGATCAGTGCATGATAGCCACGTGATCAGTGCATGATCAGTCACATGATCAGTGCATGATCAGCCACGTGATCAGTGCATGATCAGTCACGTGATCAGTGCATGATATCACGTGATCAGTGCATGATCAGTCACGTGATCAGTGCATGATAGCTACGTGATCAGTGCATGATCAGCCACGTGATCAGTGCATGATAGCCACGTGATCAGTGCATGATCAGTCACGTGATCAGTGCATGATCAGTCACGTGATCAGTGCATGATCATTCACGTGATCAGTGCATGATCAGTCACGTGATCAGTATATGGAGGCTACGTGATCATTGCATGATCAGCCACGTGATCAGTGCATGATAGCCACGTGATCAGTGCATGATCAGTCACGTGATCAGTGCATGATCAGCCACGTGATCAGTGCATGATAGCCACGTGATCAGTGCATGATCAGTCACGTGATCATGTGTGATCAGCCACGTGATCAGTGCATGATCAGTCACGTGATCAGTGCATGATAGCCACGTGATCAGTGCATGATAGCCACGTGATCAGTGCATGATCAGTCACGTGATCAGTGCATGATCAGCCACGTGATCAGTGCATGATCAATTACGTGATCAGTGCATGATCAGCCACGTGATCAGTGCATGATCAGCCACGTGATCAGTGCATGATCAGCCACGTGATCAGTGCATGATCAGCCACGTGATCAGTGCATGATCAGTCACGTGATCAGTACATGATCAGTCACGTAAACAGTGCATGATCATTTACGTGATCTGTGCATGATCAGTCACGTGACCAGTATATGGTAGCTACGTGATCATTCCATGACAGCCACGTGAGCAGTGCATGATAGCCACGTGATGTGTGCATGATCAGTTACGTGAGCAGAGTATGATCAGCCACGTGATCAGTGCATGAGTGCCACGTGATCAGTGCATGATATGTCACGTGACAGGTGTGTGATCAGCCATGTGAACATTGCATGTTCAGCCACGTGATCAGTGCATGATAGCCACGTGATCAGTGCATGATCAGTTACGTGAGCATTGTATGATCAGCCACGTGATCAGTGCATGGTCAGACACGTGAACAGTGTATGATCAGCCACGTGATCAGTGCATGATATCCAAGTGATCAGTGCATGATCAATCACGTGATCAGTGTATGATCAGCCACGTGAACAGTGCATGCTCAGTCACGTGATCTGGGCCTGCTGAGCTGCGTGATTACTGTCTGCTCATCTGCTTGACAATTGCCAGCTGAGCTGCACGATTCCTGCCTGTCATCTGCTTGACAATTGCCAGCTGTGCTGCGTAATTCCTGCCTTCTCAGCTGCTTGATTATTGCCAGCTGAGCAGCATGATTCCTCACAGCTGAGTTCCATGATTATTGCCTGCTGACTGTTTGATTCGTGTCTACTCAGCTCTTTGTTTATTGCCTCCAGAGGCACATGATCAGTGTATGATAGCAAACATGATCAGCGCATGATCAGTCACATGATCAGCGCCATTAAGTCACGTGATCACTACATGATAGTCATGTGATCAGTCCATGCTCAGTCACAGTATCAGTGCATGATCAGCCACGTGATCAGTGCATGATCTGTCACATGATTAGTGTATGATCATCCACGTGATCAGTGCATGGGCAGTCATGTGATCAGTGCATGATATAGACGTGATAAGTGCATGATCAGTCTCGTTATCAGTGCATGATAGCCACGTGATCAGTGCATGATCAGTCACCTGATGGGTGTATGATTATTCACGTGACCTGTACATGGTAGCTACATGATCATTGCATGATCAGCCACGTGAGTAGTGCATGATAGCCACGTGATCAGTGCATGATCAGTCACGTGATCAGTGCATGATCAGTCATGTGACCAGTACATGGTAGCTGCGTGATCATGCATGATCAGCCACGTGAGCAGTGCATGATAGCCACGTGATCAGTGCATGATCAGTCACGTGATCAGTGCATGATCAGTCACGTGATCAGTGCATGATAGCCACGTGATCAGTGCATGATCAGCCACGTGATCAGTGCATGATAGCCACGTGATCAGTGCATGATCAGCCACGTGATCAGTGCATGATCAGTCACGTGATCAGTGCATGATCAGCCACGTGATCAGTGCATGATCAGCCACGTGATCAGTGCATGATCAGCCACGTGATCAGTGCATGATAGCCACGTGATCAGTGCATGATCAGTCACGTGATCAGTGCATGGCAGCTACGTGATCAGTGCATGATCAGCCACGTGATCAGTGCATGATAGCCACGTGATCAGTGCATGATAGCCACGTGATCAGTGCATGATCAGTCATGTGATAGTGTGTGATCAGCCACGTGATCAGTGCATGATAGCCACGTGATCAGTGCATGATCAGCCACGTGATCAGTGCATGATAGCCACGTGATCAGTGCATGATCAGTCACGTGATCATGTGTGATCAGCCACGTGATCAGTGCATGATGAGCCACGTGATCAGTGCATGATCAATTACGTGATCAGTGCATGATCAGTCACGTGACCAGTACATGGTTGCTACGTGATCAGTGCATGATCAGCCACGTGAGCAGTGCATGATAGCCACGTGATCAGTGCATGATCAGTCACGTGATCAGTGCATGATCAGTCACGTGATCAGTGCATGATCATTTACGTGATCAGTGCATGATCAGTCACGTGATCAGCATGATAGCTACGTGATCATTGCATGATCAGCCACGTGATCAGTGCATGATCAGCCACGTGATCAGTGCATGAGTGCCACGTGATCAGTGCATGATAGTCACGTGATCAGGTGTGTGATCAGCCACGTGATCAGTGCATGATCAGTCACGTGATCAGTGCATGATCAGTCACGTGATCAGTGCATGATCAGCCACGTGATCAGTGCATGATCAGCCACGTGATCAGTGCATGATCAGTCACGTGATCAGTGCATGATCAGCCACGTGATCAGTGCATGATCAGTCACGTGATCAGTGCATGATCAGTCACGTGATCAGTGCATGATCAGCCACGTGATCAGTGCATGATCAGTCACGTGATCAGTGCATGATAGCTACGTGATCAGTGCATGATCAGCCACGTGATCAGTGCATGATATCCACGTGATCAGTGCATGATCAGCCACGTGATCAGTGCATGATAGCCACGTGATCAGTGCATGATCAGTCACGTGATCATGTGTGATCAGCCACGTGATCAGTGCATGATGAGCCACGTGATCAGTGCATGATCAATTACGTGATCAGTGCATGATCAGTCACGTGACCAGTACATGGTTGCTACGTGATCAGTGCATGATCAGCCACGTGAGCAGTGCATGATAGCCACGTGATCAGTGCATGATCAGTCACGTGATCAGTGCATGATCAGTCACGTGATCAGTGCATGATCATTTACGTGATCAGTGCATGATCAGTCACGTGACCAGTATATTGTAGCCACGTGATCAGTGCATGACAGCCACGTGAGCAGTGCATGATCAGCCACGTGATCAGTGCATGAGTGCCACGTGATCAGTGCATGATATGTCACGTGACAGTGTGTGATCAGCCACGTGATCAGTGCATGATCAGCCACGTGATCAGTGCATGATAGCCACGTGATCAGTGCATGATCAGTCACGTGATCAGTGCATGATCAGCCACGTGATCAGTGCATGATCAGACACGTGATCAGTGTATGATCAGCCACGTGAACAGTGCATGCTCAGTCACGTGATCAGGGCCTGCTGAGCTGCGTGATTACTGTCTGCTCATCTGCTTGACAATTGCCAGCTGAGCTGCACGATTCCTGCCTGTCATCTGCTTGACAATTGCCAGCTGTGCTGCGTAATTCCTGCCTGCTCAGCTGCTTGATTATTGCCAGCTGAGCAGCATGATTCCTCACAGCTGAGTTCCATGATTATTGCCTGCTGACTGTTTGATTCGTGCCTACTCAGCTCTTTGTTTATTGCCTCCAGAGGCACATGATCAGTGTCTGATAGCAAACATGATCAGCGCATGATCAGTCACATGATCAGCGCCATTAAGTCACGTGATCACTACATGATAGTCATGTGATCAGTCCATGCTCAGTCACGGTATCAGTGCATGATCAGCCACGTGATCAGTGCATGATCTGTCACATGATTAGTGTATGATCATCCACGTGATCAGTGCATGGGCAGTCATGTGATCAGTGCATGATAATGACGTGATCAGTGCATGATCAGTCACGTGATCAGTGCATGATAGCCACGTGATCAGTGCATGATCAGTCACCTGATGGGTGTATGATCATTCACGTGACCTGTACATGGTAGCTACATGATCATTGCATGATCAGCCACGTGAGTAGTGCATGATAGCCACGTGATCAGTGCATGATCAGTCACGTGATCAGTGCATGATCAGTCATGTGACCAGTACATGGTAGCTGCGTGATCATGCATGATCAGCCACGTGAGCAGTGCATGATAGCCACGTGATCAGTGCATGATCAGTCACGTGATCAGTGCATGATCAGCCACGTGATCAGTGCATGATCAGCCACGTGATCAGTGCATGATCAGCCACGTGATCAGTGCATGATAGCCACGTGATCAGTGCATGATCAGTCACGTGATCAGTGCATGATCAGTCACGTGATCAGTGTGTGATCAGCCACGTGATCAGTGCATTCTCAGTCACGTGATCAGGGCCTGCTGAGCTGCGTGATTACTGTCTGCTCATCTGCTTGACAATTGCCAGCTGAGCTGCACGATTCCTGCCTGTCATCTGCTTGACAATTGCCACCTGTGCTGCATAATTCCTGCCTGCTCATCTACTTGATTATTGCCAGCTGAGCAGCATGATTTCTCAGAGCTGAGTTCCATGATTATAGCCTGCTGTCTGATTCCTGCCTACTCAGCTCTATGTTCATTGACTCCAGAGGCACATGATCAGTGTATGACACCAAACATGATCAGCACATGATCAGTCACATGATCAGTGCATGATAGCCACGTGATCAGTGCATGATCAATTACGTGATCAGTGCATGATCAGTCACGTGATCAGTGCATGGTAGCTGCGTGATCAGTGCATGATCAGCCACGTGATCAGTGCATGATAGCCACGTGATCAGTGCATGATCAGTCACGTGATCAGTGCATGATCAGTCACGTGATCAGTGCATGATCAGTCACGTGATCAGTGCATGATCAGTCACGTGACCAGTACATTGTAGCTACGTGATCATTGCATGATCAGCCACGTGATCAGTGCATGATAGCCACGTGATCAGTGCATGATCAGTCACGTGATCAGTGCATGATCAGTCACGTGATCAGTGCATGATCAGTCACGTGATCAGTGCATGATCACACGTGATCAGTGCATGATCAGTCACGTGATCAGTGCATGATAGCTACGTGATCAGTGCATGATCAGCCACGTGATCAGTGCATGATCAGTCACGTGATCAGTGCATGATCAGTCCCGTGATCAGTGCATGATCAGTCACGTGATCAGTGCATGATCAGTCACGTGATCAGTGCATGATAGCTACGTGATCAGTGCATGATCAGCCACGTGATCAGTGCATGATAGCCACGTGATCAGTGCATGATCAGTCACGTGATCAGTGCATGATCAGTCACGTGATCAGTGCATGATCAGTCACGTGATCAGTGCATGATCAATCACGTGATCAGTGCATGATCAGTCACGTGATCAGTGCATGGTAGCTACGTGATCATTGCATGATCAGCCACGTGATCAGTGCATGATAGCCACGTGATCAGTGCATGATCAGTCACGTGATCAGTGCATGATCAGTCACGTGATCAGTGCATGATCAGTCACGTGATCAGTGCATGATATAGACGTGATCAGTGCATGATCAGTCACGTGATCAGTGCATGATCAGCCACGTGATCAGTGCATGATAGCCACGTGATCAGTGCATGATAGCCAGTGATCAGTGCATGATCAGTCACGTGATCAGTGCATGATCAGCCACGTGATCAGTGCATGATAGCCACGTGATCAGTGCATGATCAGTCACGTGATCAGTGCATGATCAGTCACGTGATCAGTGCATGATCAGTCACGTGATCAGTGCATGATCAGCCACGTGATCAGTGCATGAGAGTCACGTGATCAGTGCATGATAGCCCGTGATCAGTGCATGATCAGTCCGTGATCAGTGCATGATCAGCCACGTGATCAGTGCATGATAGCCACGTGATCAGTGCATGATCAGTCACGTGATCAGTGCATGATCAGCCACGTGATCAGTGCATGATAGCCACGTGATCAGTGCAATCAATTACGTGACAGTGCATGATCAGTCACGTGATCAGTGCATGATAGCCACGTGATCAGTGCATGATCAGTCACGTGATCAGTGCATGATCAGCCACGTGATCAGTGCATGATCAGCCACGTGATCAGTGCATGATCAGCCACGTGATCAGTGCATGATCAGTTACGTGATCAGTGCATGATCAGTCACGTGATCAGTGCATGGTAGCTACGTGATCAGTGCATGATCAGCCACGTGATCAGTGCATGATCAGCCACGTGATCAGTGCATGATAGCCACGTGATCAGTGCATGATCAGTCACGTGATCAGTGCATGATCAGGCACGTGATCAGTGCATGATCAGCCACGTGATCAGTGCATGATCAGTCACGTGATGGTGCATGATCAGTCACGTGACCAGTACATGGTAGCTACATGATCATTGCATGATCAGCCACGTGATCAGTGCATGATAGCCACGTGATCAGTGCATGATCAGTCACGTGATCAGTGCATGATCAGTCATGTGATCAGTGCATGATCAGGCACGTGATCAGTGCATGATCAGCCACGTGATCAGTGCATGATAGCCACGTGATCAGTGCATGATCAGTCACGTGATCAGTGCATGATCAGTCACGTGATCAGTGCATGATCAGTCACGTGATCAGTGCATGATCAGCCACGTGATCAGTGCATGATCAGTTACGTGATCAGTGCATGATCAGTCACGTGACCAGTACATGGTAGCTACGTGATCATTGCATGATCAGCCACGTGATCAGTGCATGATAGCCACGTGATCAGTGCATGATAGACGTGATCAGTGCATGATCAGTCACGTGATCAGTGCATGATCAGCCACGTGATCAGTGCATGATAGCCACGTGATCAGTGCATGATAGCACGTGATCAGTGCATGATCAGTCACGTGATCAGTGCATGATCAGCCACGTGATCAGTGCATGATAGCCACGTGATCAGTGCATGATCAGTCACGTGATCAGTGCATGATCAGTCACGTGATCAGTGCATGATCAGTCACGTGATCAGTGCATGATCAGCCACGTGATCAGTGCATGATCAGTCACGTGATCAGTGCATGATAGCACGTGATCAGTGCATGATCAGTCACGTGATCAGTGCATGATCAGCCACGTGATCAGTGCATGATCAGCACGTGATCAGTGCATGATCAGTCACGTGATCAGTGCATGATCAGCCACGTGATCAGTGCATGATAGCCACGTGATCAGTGCATGACAGTTACGTGATCAGTGCATGATCAGCCACGTGATCAGTGCATGAGAGCCACGTGATCAGTGCATGATCAGTCATGTGATAGTGTGTGATCAGCCACGTGATCAGTGCATGATCAGCCACGTGATCAGTGCATGATAGCCACGTGATCAGTGCATGATCAGTTACGTGAGCAGTGTATGATCAGCCACGTGATCAGTGCATGGTCAGACACGTGAACAGTGTATGATCAGCCACGTGATCAGTGCATGATATCCAAGTGATCAGTGCATGATCAATCACGTGATCAGTGTATGATCAGCCACGTGAACAGTGCATGCTCAGTCACGTGATCAGGGCCTGCTGAGCTGCGTGATTACTGTCTGCTCATCTGCTTGACAATTGCCAGCTGAGCTGCACGATTCCTGCCTGTCATCTGCTTGACAATTGCCAGCTGTGCTGCGTAATTCCTCACAGCTGAGTTCCATGATTATTGCCTGCTGACTGTTTGATTCGTGCCTACTCAGCTCTTTGTTTATTGCCTCCAGAGGCACATGATCAGTGTATGATAGCAAACATGATCAGCGCATGATCAGTCACATGATCAGCGCCATTAAGTCACGTGATCACTACATGATAGTCATGTGATCAGTCCATGCTCAGTCACGGTATCAGTGCATGATCAGCCACGTGATCAGTGCATGATCAGCCACGTGATCAGTGCATGATCAGCCACGTGATCAGTGCATGATCAGCCACGTGATCAGTGCATGATAGCTACGTGATCAGTGCATGATCAGTCACGTGATCAGTGCATGATCAGTCACGTGATCAGTGCATGATCAGCCACGTGATCAGTGCATGATCAGTCACCTGATGGTGTATGATCAGTCACGTGACCAGTACATGGTAGCTACATGATCATTGCATGATCAGCCACGTGAGTAGTGCATGATAGCCACGTGATCAGTGCATGATCAGTCACGTGATCAGTGCATGATCAGTCATGTGATCAGTGCATGATCAGGCACGTGATCAGTGCATGATCAGCCACGTGATCAGTGCATGATAGCCACGTGATCAGTGCATGATCAGTCACGTGATCAGTGCATGATCAGTCACGTGATCAGTGCATGATCAGCCACGTGATCAGTGCATGATCAGCCACGTGATCAGTGCATGATCAATTACGTGATCAGTGCATGATCAGTCACGTGATCAGTGCATGGTAGCTACGTGATCAGTGCATGATCAGCCACGTGATCAGTGCATGATAGCCACGTGATCAGTGCATGATCAGTCACGTGATCAGTGCATGATCAGTCACGTGATCAGTGCATGATCAGTCACGTGATCAGTGCATGATCAATTACGTGATCAGTGCATGATCAGTCACGTGATCAGTGCATGATAGCTACGTGATCAGTGCATGATCAGCCACGTGATCAGTGCATGATAGCCACGTGATCAGTGCATGATAGACGTGATCAGTGCATGATCAGTCACGTGATCAGTGCATGATCAGCCACGTGATCAGTGCATGATAGCCACGTGATCAGTGCATGATAGCACGTGATCAGTGCATGATCAGTCACGTGATCAGTGCATGATCAGCCACGTGATCAGTGCATGATAGCCACGTGATCAGTGCATGATCAGTCACGTGATCAGTGCATGATCAGTCACGTGATCAGTGCATGATCAGTCACGTGATCAGTGCATGATCAGCCACGTGATCAGTGCATGATCAGTCACGTGATCAGTGCATGATAGCACGTGATCAGTGCATGATCAGTCACGTGATCAGTGCATGATCAGCCACGTGATCAGTGCATGATAGCCACGTGATCAGTGCATGATCAGTCACGTGATCAGTGCATGATCAGCCACGTGATCAGTGCATGATAGCCACGTGATCAGTGCATGACAGTTACGTGATCAGTGCATGATCAGTCACGTGATCAGTGCATGAGAGCCACGTGATCAGTGCATGATCAGTCATGTGATAGTGTGTGATCAGCCACGTGATCAGTGCATGATCAGCCACGTGATCAGTGCATGATAGCCACGTGATCAGTGCATGATCAGTTACGTGAGCAGTGTATGATCAGCCACGTGATCAGTGCATGGTCAGACACGTGAACAGTGTATGATCAGCCACGTGATCAGTGCATGATGTCCAAGTGATCAGTGCATGATCAGTCACGTGATCAGTGCATGATCAGCCACGTGAACAGTGCATGCTCAGTCACGTGATCAGGGCCTGCTGAGCTGCGTGATTACTGTCTGCTCATCTGCTTGACAATTGCCAGCTGAGCTGCACGATTCCTGCCTGTCATCTGCTTGACAATTGCCAGCTGTGCTGCGTAATTCCTCACAGCTGAGTTCCATGATTATTGCCTGCTGACTGTTTGATTCGTGCCTACTCAGCTCTTTGTTTATTGCCTCCAGAGGCACATGATCAGTGTATGATAGCAAACATGATCAGCGCATGATCAGTCACATGATCAGCGCCATTAAGTCACGTGATCACTACATGATAGTCATGTGATCAGTCCATGCTCAGTCACGGTATCAGTGCATGATCAGCCACGTGATCAGTGCATGATCAGCCACGTGATCAGTGCATGATCAGCCACGTGATCAGTGCATGATCAGCCACGTGATCAGTGCATGATAGTACGTGATCAGTGCATGATCAGTCACGTGATCAGTGCATGATCAGTCACGTGATCAGTGCATGATCAGCCACGTGATCAGTGCATGATCAGTCACCTGATGGTGTATGATCAGTCACGTGACCAGTACATGGTAGCTACATGATCATTGCATGATCAGCCACGTGAGTAGTGCATGATAGCCACGTGATCAGTGCATGATCAGTCACGTGATCAGTGCATGATCAGTCATGTGATCAGTGCATGATCAGGCACGTGATCAGTGCATGATCAGCCACGTGATCAGTGCATGATAGCCACGTGATCAGTGCATGATCAGTCACGTGATCAGTGCATGATCAGTCACGTGATCAGTGCATGATCAGCCACGTGATCAGTGCATGATCAGCCACGTGATCAGTGCATGATCAGTTACGTGATCAGTGCATGATCAGTCACGTGATCAGTGCATGGTAGCTACGTGATCAGTGCATGATCAGCCACGTGATCAGTGCATGATAGCCACGTGATCAGTGCATGATCAGTCACGTGATCAGTGCATGATCAGTCACGTGATCAGTGCATGATCAGTCACGTGATCAGTGCATGATCATTACGTGATCAGTGCATGATCAGTCACGTGATCAGTGCATGATAGCTACGTGATCAGTGCATGATCAGCCACGTGATCAGTGCATGATAGCCACGTGATCAGTGCATGATATCACGTGATCAGTGCATGATCAGTCACGTGATCAGTGCATGATCAGCCACGTGATCAGTGCATGATAGCCACGTGATCAGTGCATGATAGCACGTGATCAGTGCATGATCAGTCACGTGATCAGTGCATGATCAGCCACGTGATCAGTGCATGATAGCCACGTGATCAGTGCATGATCAGTCACGTGATCAGTGCATGATCAGTCACGTGATCAGTGCATGATCAGTCACGTGATCAGTGCATGATCAGCCACGTGATCAGTGCATGATCAGTCACGTGATCAGTGCATGATAGCACGTGATCAGTGCATGATCAGTCACGTGATCAGTGCATGATCAGCCACGTGATCAGTGCATGATCAGCCACGTGATCAGTGCATGATCAGTCACGTGATCAGTGCATGATCAGCCACGTGATCAGTGCATGATAGCCACGTGATCAGTGCATGACAGTTACGTGATCAGTGCATGATCAGCCACGTGATCAGTGCATGAGAGCCACGTGATCAGTGCATGATCAGTCATGTGATAGTGTGTGATCAGCCACGTGATCAGTGCATGATCAGCCACGTGATCAGTGCATGATAGCCACGTGATCAGTGCATGATCAGTTACGTGAGCAGTGTATGATCAGCCACGTGATCAGTGCATGGTCAGACACGTGAACAGTGTATGATCAGCCACGTGATCAGTGCATGATATCCAAGTGATCAGTGCATGATCAATCACGTGATCAGTGTATGATCAGCCACGTGAACAGTGCATGCTCAGTCACGTGATCAGGGCCTGCTGAGCTGCGTGATTACTGTCTGCTCATCTGCTTGACAATTGCCAGCTGAGCTGCACGATTCCTGCCTGTCATCTGCTTGACAATTGCCAGCTGTGCTGCGTAATTCCTCACAGCTGAGTTCCATGATTATTGCCTGCTGACTGTTTGATTCGTGCCTACTCAGCTCTTTGTTTATTGCCTCCAGAGGCACATGATCAGTGTATGATAGCAAACATGATCAGTGCATGATCAGTCACATGATCAGCGCCATTAAGTCACGTGATCACTACATGATAGTCATGTGATCAGTCCATGCTCAGTCACGGATCAGTGCATGATCAGCCACGTGATCAGTGCATGATAGCCACGTGATCAGTGCATGATCAGCCACGTGATCAGTGCATGATCAGCCACGTGATCAGTGCATGATAGCTACGTGATCAGTGCATGATCAGTCACGTGATCAGTGCATGATCAGTCACGTGATCAGTGCATGATCAGCCACGTGATCAGTGCATGATCCTCACCTGATGGTTGTATGATCAGTCACGTGACCAGTACATGGTAGCTACATGATCATTGCATGATCAGCCACGTGAGTAGTGCATGATAGCCACGTGATCAGTGCATGATCAGTCACGTGATCAGTGCATGATCAGTCATGTGATCAGTGCATGATCAGGCACGTGATCAGTGCATGATCAGCCACGTGATCAGTGCATGATAGCCACGTGATCAGTGCATGATCAGTCACGTGATCAGTGCATGATCAGTCACGTGATCAGTGCATGATCAGCCACGTGATCAGTGCATGATCAGCCACGTGATCAGTGCATGATCAATTACGTGATCAGTGCATGATCAGTCACGTGACCAGTACATGGTAGCTAGGTGAACATTGCATGATCAGCCACGTGATCAGTGCATGATAGCCACGTGATCAGTGCATGATCAGTCACGTGATCAGTGCATGATCAGTCACGTGATCAGTGCATGATCAGTCACGTGATCAGTGCATGATCAGTTACGTGATCAGTGCATGATCAGTCACGTGATCAGTGCATGATAGCTACGTGATCAGTGCATGATCAGCCACGTGATCAGTGCATGATAGCCACGTGATCAGTGCATGATATCACGTGATCAGTGCATGATCAGTCACGTGATCAGTGCATGATCAGCCACGTGATCAGTGCATGATAGCCACGTGATCAGTGCATGATAGCACGTGATCAGTGCATGATCAGTCACGTGATCAGTGCATGATCAGCCACGTGATCAGTGCATGATAGCCACGTGATCAGTGCATGATCAGTCACGTGATCAGTGCATGATCAGTCACGTGATCAGTGCATGATCAGTCACGTGATCAGTGCATGATCAGCCACGTGATCAGTGCATGATCAGTCACGTGATCAGTGCATGATAGCACGTGATCAGTGCATGATCAGTCACGTGATCAGTGCATGATCAGCCACGTGATCAGTGCATGATAGCCACGTGATCAGTGCATGATCAGTCACGTGATCAGTGCATGATCAGCCACGTGATCAGTGCATGATAGCCACGTGATCAGTGCATGACAGTTACGTGATCAGTGCATGATCAGTCACGTGATCAGTGCATGATAGCCACGTGATCAGTGCATGATCAGTCACGTGATCAGTGTGTGATCAGCCACGTGAACAGTGCATGCTCAGTCACGTGATCAGGGCCTGCTGAGCTGCGTGATTACTGTCTGCTCATCTGCTTGACAATTGCCAGCTGAGCTGCACGATTCCTGCCTGTCATCTGCTTGACAATTGCCAGCTGTGCTGCATAATTCCTGCCTGCTCATCTGCTTGATTATTGCCAGCTGAGCAGCATGATTCCTCACAGCTGAGTTCCATGATTATTGCCTGCTGACTGATTCGTTCCTACTCAGCTCTTTGTTCATTGCCTCCAGAGGCACATGATCAGTGTATGATAGCAAACATGATCAGCGCATGATCAGTCACATGATCAGTGCATGATCAGTCACGTGATCAGTGCATGATCAGCCACGTGATCAGTGCATGATCAGTCACGTGATCAGTGCATGATAGCCACGTGATCAGTGCATGATCAGCCACGTGATCAGTGCATGATAGCCACGTGATCAGTGCATGATAGCCACGTGATCAGTGCATGATCAGTCACGTGATACGTGTGTGATCAGCCACGTGATCAGTGCATGATGTCCACGTGATCAGTGCATGATAGCCACGTGATCAGTGCATGATCAGTCACGTGATCAGTGCATGATCAGTCACGTGATACGTGTGTGATCAGCCACGTGATCAGTGCATGATGAGCCACGTGATCAGTGCATGATCAATTACGTGATCAGTGCATGATCAGTCACGTGACCAGTACATGGTAGCTACGTGATCAGTGCATGATCAGCCACGTGATCAGTGCATGATAGCCACGTGATCAGTGCATGATCAGTCACGTGATCAGTGCATGATCAGCCACGTGATCAGTGCATGATCAGCCACGTGATCAGTGCATGATCAGCCACGTGATCAGTGCATGATAATCACGTGATCAGTGCATGATCAGCCACGTGATCAGTGCATGATCAGCCACGTGATCAGTGCATGATAGCCACGTGATCAGTGCATGATCAGCCACGTGATCAGTGCATGATCAGTCACGTGATCAGTGCATGATCAGTCACGTGATCAGTGCATGATCAGCCACGTGATCAGTGCATGATCAGTCACGTGATCAGTGCATGATAGCCACGTGATCAGTGCATGATCAGCCACGTGAGCAGTGCATGATCAGCCACGTGATCAGTGCATGATCAGTCACGTGATCAGTGTATGATCAGCCACGTGATCAGTGCATGATGCCACGTGATCAGTGCATGATCAGTCACGTGATCAGTGTGTGATCAGCCACGTGAACAGTGCATGCTCAGTCACGTGATCAGGGCCTGCTGAGCTGCGTGATTACTGTCTGCTCATCTGCTTGACAATTGCCAGCTGAGCTGCACGATTCCTGCCTGTCATCTGCTTGACAATTGCCAGCTGTGCTGCGTAATTCCTGCCTGCTCAGCTGCTTGATTATTGCCAGCTGAGCAGCATGATTCCTCACAGCTGAGTTCCATGATTATTGCCTGCTGACTGTTTGATTCGTGCCTACTCAGCCTTTGTTTATTGCCTCCAGAGGCACATGATCAGTGTATGATAGCAAACATGATCAGCGCATGATCAGTCACATGATCAGCGCCATTAAGTCACGTGATCACTACATGATAGTCATGTGATCAGTCCATGCTCAGTCACGGTATCAGTGCATGATCAGCCACGTGATCAGTGCATGATCAGCCACGTGATCAGTGCATGATCAGCCACGTGATCAGTGCATGATCAGCCACGTGATCAGTGCATGATAGCCACGTGATCAGTGCATGATCAGTCACGTGATCAGTGCATGATCAGGCACGTGATCAGTGCATGATCAGCCACGTGATCAGTGCATGATAGCCACGTGATCAGTGCATGATCATTACGTGATCAGTGCATGATCAGTCACGTGACCAGTACATGGTAGCTACGTGATCAGTGCATGATCAGCCACGTGATCAGTGCATGATAGCCACGTGATCAGTGCATGATCAGTCACGTGATCAGTGCATGATCAGTCACGTGATCAGTGCATGATCAGCCACGTGATCAGTGCATGATCAGCCACGTGATCAGTGCATGATCAGCCACGTGATCAGTGCATGATCAGTCACGTGATCAGTGCATGATCAGTCACGTGATCAGTGCATGATCAGCCACGTGATCAGTGCATGATCAGCCACGTGATCAGTGCATGATCAATTACGTGATCAGTGCATGATCAGTCACGTGACCAGTACATGGTAGCTACGTGATCATTGCATGATCAGCCACGTGATCAGTGCATGATAGCCACGTGATCAGTGCATGATCAGTCACGTGATCAGTGCATGATCAGTCACGTGATCAGTGCATGATCAGTCACGTGATCAGTGCATGATCAGTCACGTGATCAGTGCATGATCAGTCACGTGATCAGTGCATGATAGCCACGTGATCAGTGCATGATCAGCCACGTGATCAGTGCATGATAGCCACGTGATCAGTGCATGATAGACGTGATCAGTGCATGATCAGTCACGTGATCAGTGCATGATCAGCCACGTGATCAGTGCATGATAGCCACGTGATCAGTGCATGATAGCCACGTGATCAGTGCATGATCAGTCACGTGATCAGTGCATGATCAGCCACGTGATCAGTGCATGATAGCCACGTGATCAGTGCATGATCAGTCACGTGATCAGTGCATGATCAGTCACGTGATCAGTGCATGATCAGCCACGTGATCAGTGCATGATCAGTCACGTGATCAGTGCATGATAGCACGTGATCAGTGCATGATCAGTCACGTGATCAGTGCATGATCAGCCACGTGATCAGTGCATGATAGCCACGTGATCAGTGCATGATCAGTCACGTGATCAGTGCATGATCAGCCACGTGATCAGTGCATGATAGCCACGTGATCAGTGCATGATCAGTCACGTGATCAGTGCATGATCAGCCACGTGATCAGTGCATGATCAGTCACGTGATCAGTGCATGATCAGCCACGTGATCAGTGCATGATAGCCACGTGATCAGTGCATGATCAGTCACGTGATCAGTGCATGATCAGCCACGTGATCAGTGCATGATAGCCACGTGATCAGTGCATGATCAGTCACGTGATCAGTGCATGATCAGCCACGTGATCAGTGCATGATCAGCCACGTGATCAGTGCATGATAGCCACGTGATCAGTGCATGATCAGTCACGTGATCAGTGCATGATCAGCCACGTGATCAGTGCATGATCAGCCACGTGATCAGTGCATGATCAGTCACGTGATCAGTGTATGATCAGCCACGTGATCAGTGCATGGTAGCTACGTGATCAGTGCATGATCAGCCACGTGATCAGTGCATGATAGCCACGTGATCAGTGCATGATCAGTCACGTGATCAGTGTATGATCAGCCACGTGAACAGTGCATGCTCAGTCACGTGATCAGGGCCTGCTGAGCTGCGTGATTACTGTCTGCTCATCTGCTTGACAATTGCCAGCTGAGCTGCACGATTCCTGCCTGTCATCTGCTTGACAATTGCCAGCTGTGCTGCGTAATTCCTGCCTGCTCAGCTGCTTGATTATTGCCAGCTGAGCAGCATGATTCCTCACACCTGAGTTCCATGATTATTGCCTGCTGACTGTTTGATTCGTGCCTACTCAGCTCTTTGTTTATTGCCTCCAGAGGCACATGATCAGTGTATGATAGCAAACATGATCAGTGCATGATCAGTCACATGATCAGTGCCATTAAGTCACGTGATCACTACATGATAGTCATGTGATCAGTCCATGCTCAGTCACGGTATCAGTGCATGATCAGCCACGTGATCAGTGCATGATCAGCCACGTGATCAGTGCATGATAGCCACGTGATCAGTGCATGATCAGTCACGTGATCAGTGCATGATCAGTCACGTGATCAGTGCATGATCAGCCACGTGATCAGTGCATGATCAGTCACCTGATGGTGTATGATCAGTCACGTGACCAGTACATGGTAGCTACATGATCATTGCATGGTCAGCCACGTGAGTAGTGCATGATAGCCACGTGATCAGTGCATGATCAGTCACGTGATCAGTGCATGATCAGTCATGTGATCAGTGCATGATCAGGCACGTGATCAGTGCATGATCAGCCACGTGATCAGTGCATGATAGCCACGTGATCAGTGCATGATCAGTCACGTGATCAGTGCATGATCAGTCACGTGATCAGTGCATGATCAGCCACGTGATCAGTGCATGATCAGCCACGTGATCAGTGCATGATCAGTCACGTGATCAGTGCATGATCAGTCACGTGATCAGTGCATGATAGCTACGTGATCAGTGCATGATCAGCCACGTGATCAGTGCATGATAGCCACGTGATCAGTGCATGATCAGTCACGTGATCAGTGCATGATCAGTCACGTGACCAGTGCATGGTAGCTGCGTGATCATGCATGATCAGCCACGTGATCAGTGCATGATAGCCACGTGATCAGTGCATGATCAGTCACGTGATCAGTGCATGATCAGTCACGTGATCAGTGCATGATAGCTGCGTGATCAGTGCATGATCAGCCACGTGATCAGTGCATGATAGCCACGTGATCAGTGCATGATCAGTCACGTGATCAGTGCATGATCAGTCACGTGATCAGTGCATGATCAGCCACGTGATCAGTGCATGATCAGTCACGTGATCAGTGCATGATCAGCCACGTGATCAGTGCATGATAGCCACGTGATCAGTGCATGATCAGTCACGTGATCAGTGCATGATCAGTTACGTGATCAGTGCATGATCAGCCACGTGATCAGTGCATGATCAGCCACGTGATCAGTGCATGATCAGTTACGTGATCAGTGCATGATCAGTCACGTGACCAGTACATGGTAGCTACGTGATCATTGCATGATCAGCCACGTGATCAGTGCATGATAGCCACGTGATCAGTGCATGATCAGTCACGTGATACGTGTGTGATCAGCCACGTGATCAGTGCATGATATCCACGTGATCAGTGCATGACAGCCACGTGATCAGTGCATGATAGCCACGTGATCAGTGCATGATCAGTCACGTGATCATGTGTGATCAGCCACGTGATCAGTGCATGATGAGCCACGTGATCAGTGCATGATCAATTACGTGATCAGTGCATGATCAGTCACGTGACCAGTACATGGTTGCTACGTGAGCGTTGCATGATCAGCCACGTGATCAGTGCATGATAGCCACGTGATCAGTGCATGATCAGTCACGTGATCAGTGCATGATCAGTCACGTGATCAGTGCATGATCATTTACGTGATCAGTGCATGATCAGTCACGTGACCAGTATATGGTTGCTACGTGATCATTCCATGACAGCCACGTGAGCAGTGCATGATAGCCACGTGATCAGTGCATGATCAGTCACGTGATCAGTGTATGATCAGTCACGTGATCAGTGCATGGTAGCTACATGATCAGTGCATGATCAGCCACGTGATCAGTGCATGATAGCCACGTGATCAGTGCATGATCAGTCACGTGATCAGTGCATGATCAGCCACGTGATCAGTGCATGATCAGGCACGTGATCAGTGCATGATCAGCCACGTGATCAGTGCATGATCAGCCACGTGATCAGTGCATGATCAGTCACGTGATCAGTGCATGATCAGTCACGTGATCAGTGCATGATCAGCCACGTGATCAGTGCATGCTCAGTCACGTGATCAGGCCTGCTGAGCTGCGTGATTACTGTCTGCTCATCTGCTTGACAATTGCCAGCTGTGCTGCGTAATTCCTGCCTGCTCATCTGCTTGATTATTGCCAGCTGAGCAGCATGATTTCTCACAGCTGAGTTCCATGATTATAGCCTGCTGACTGATTCGTGCCTACTCAGCTCTTTGTTCATTGCCTCCAGAGGCACATGATCAGTGTATGATAGCAAACATGATCAGTGCATGATCAGTCACATGATCAGTGCATGATAAGCCACGTGATCAGTGCATGATCAGTCACGTGATCAGTGCATGATCAGTCACGTGATCAGTGCATGATAGCCACGTGATCAGTGCATGATCAGCCACGTGATCAGTGCATGATAGCCACGTGATCAGTGCATGATCAGTCACGTGATCAGTGCATGATCAGTCACGTGATCAGTGCATGATCAGTCACGTGATCAGTGCATGATCAGTTACGTGATCAGTGCATGATCAGTCACGTGACCAGTGCATGATAGCTACGTGATCATTGCATGATCAGCCACGTGATCAGTGCATGATAGCCACGTGATCAGTGCATGATCAGCCACGTGATCAGTGCATGATCAGTCACGTGATCAGTGCATGATCAGCCACGTGATCAGTGCATGATAGCCACGTGATCAGTGCATGATCAGCCACGTGATCAGTGCATGATCAGCCACGTGATCAGTGCATGATCAGCCACGTGATCAGTGCATGATCAGTCACGTGATCAGTGCATGATCAGTCACGTGATCAGTGCATGAAGTCACGTGATCAGTGCATGATAGTCACGTGATCAGTGCATGATCAGTCACGTGATCAGTGCATGATCAGCCACGTGATCAGTGCATGATCAGTCACGTGATCAGTGCATGATATAGACGTGATCAGTGCATGATCAGTCACGTGATCAGTGCATGATAGCCACGTGATCAGTGCATGATCAGTCACGTGATCAGTGCATGATCAGTCACGTGACCAGTACATGGTAGCTACGTGATCATTGCATGATCAGCCACGTGATAGTGCATGATAGCCACGTGATCAGTGCATGATCAGTCACGTGATCAGTGCATGATCAGTCATGTGACCAGTGCATGGTAGCTGCGTGATCATGCATGATCAGCCACGTGATCAGTGCATGATAGCCACGTGATCAGTGCATGATCAGTCACGTGATCAGTGCATGATCAGTCACGTGATCAGTGCATGATCAGCCACGTGATCAGTGCATGATCAGTCACGTGATCAGTGCATGATCAGCCACGTGATCAGTGCATGATCAGGCACGTGATCAGTGCATGATCAGCCACGTGATCAGTGCATGATAGCCACGTGATCAGTGCATGATCAGTCACGTGATCAGTGCATGATCAGTTACGTGATCAGTGCATGATCAGCCACGTGATCAGTGCATGATCAGCCACGTGATCAGTGCATGATCAATTACGTGATCAGTGCATGATCAGTCACGTGACCAGTACATGGTAGCTACGTGATCATTGCATGATCAGCCACGTGATCAGTGCATGATAGCCACGTGATCAGTGCATGATAGCCACGTGATCAGTGCATGATCAGTCATGTGATACGTGTGTGATCTGCCACGTGATCAGTGCATGATATCCACGTGATCAGTGCATGACAGCCACGTGATCAGTGCATGAGAGCCACGTGATCAGTGCATGATCAGTCACGTGATCATGTGTGATCAGCCACGTGATCAGTGCATGATCAGCCACGTGATCAGTGCATGATCAGTCACGTGACCAGTACATGGTTGCTACGTGAGCGTTGCATGATCAGCCACGTGATCAGTGCATGATAGCCACGTGATCAGTGCATGATCAGTCACGTGATCAGTACATGATCAGTCACGTGAACAGTGCATGATCATTTACGTGATCAGTGCATGATCAGTCACGTTACCAGTATATGGTGCTACGTGATCATTCCATGACGAGCCACGTGAGCAGTGCATGATAGCCACGTGATGTGTGCATGAGTTACGTGAGCAGAGTATGATCAGCCACGTGATCAGTGCATGAGTGCCACGTGATCAGTGCATGATATGTCACGTGACAGGTGTGTGATCAGCCACGTGAACAGTGCATGTTCAGCCACGTGATCAGTCCATGATAGCCACGTGATCAGTGCATGATCAGTTACGTGAGCTGTGTATGATCAGCCACGTGATCAGTGCATGGTCAGACACGTGAACAGTGTATGATCAGCCACGTGATCAGTGCATGATATCCAAGTGATCAGTGCATGATCATCACGTGATCAGTGTATGATCAGCCACGTGAACAGTGCATGCTCAGTCACGTGATCAGGGCCTGCTGAGCTGCGTGATTACTGTCTGCTCATCTGCTTGACAATTGCCAGCTTAGCTGCACGATTCCTGCCTGTCATCTGCCTGACAATTGCCAGCTGTGCTGCGTAATTCCTGCCTGCTCAGCTGCTTGATTATTGCCAGCTGAGCAGCATGATTCCTCACACCTGAGTTCCATGATTATTGCCTGCTGACTGTTTGATTCGTGCCTACTCAGCTCTTTGTTTATTGCCTCCAGAGGCACATGATCAGTGTATGATAGCAAACATGATCAGCGCATGATCAGTCACATGATCAGCGCCATTAAGTCACGTGATCACTACATGATAGTCATGTGATCAGTCCATGCTCAGTCACGGTATCAGTGCATGATCAGCCACGTGATCAGTGCATGATCAGCCACGTGATCAGTGCATGATAGCCATGTGATCAGTGCATGATCAGTCACGTGATCAGTGCATGATCAGTCACGTGATCAGTGCATGATCAGCCACGTGATCAGTGCATGATCAGTCACCTGATGGGTGTATGATCAGTCACGTGACCAGTACATGGTAGCTACATGATCATTGCATGATCAGCCACGTGAGTAGTGCATGATAGCCACGTGATCAGTGCATGATCAGTCACGTGATCAGTGCATGATCAGCCACGTGATCAGTGCATGTG
Organism: Bos javanicus; assembly: GCF_032452875.1. Taxonomy (NCBI): domain Eukaryota; kingdom Metazoa; phylum Chordata; class Mammalia; order Artiodactyla; family Bovidae; genus Bos; species Bos javanicus. Next base: position 304,824 of record NW_026893751.1, on the reverse strand, counting down.
AGTCATGTAGTCAATGCATGATAGCCCGTGATCAGTGCATGATCAGTCCCGTGATGAGTGTATGATCAGCCAAGTGATCAGTGCAAGATAGCTACGTGATCAGTGCATGATCAGTCACATGATCAGTGCATGATCAGTCACGTGATCAGTGTGTGATCAGCCACGTGAACAGTGCATGCTCAGTCACGTGATCAGGGCCTGCTGAGCTGGGTGATTACTGTCTGCTCATCTGCTTGACAATTTCCAGCTGAGCTGCAGGATTCCTGCCTGTCATCTCCTTGACAATTGCCACCTGTGCTGTGTAATTCCTGCCTGCTCATCTACTTGATTATTGCCAGCTGAGCAGCATGATTTCTCAGAGCTGAGTTCCATGATTATAGCCTGCTGACTGATTCCTGCCTACTCAGCTCTATGTACATTGCCTCCAGAGGCACATGATCAGTGTGTGACACCAAACATGATCAGCACATGTTCAGTCACATGATCAATGCATGATTAGCCAGGTGGTCAGTGCATGATCAATTATGTGATCAGTGCATGATCAGTCATGTGACCAGTACATGGTAGCTGCGTGATCATTGCATGATCAGCCACGTGAGCAGTGCATGATAGCCACGTGATCAGTGCATGATCAGTCACGGAATCAGTGTATGATCAATTAGCTGATCAGTGCATGATCAGTCACGTGATCAGTGCATGGTAGCTAGGTGATCATTGCATGATCAGCCACGTGATCAGTGCATGATAGCCACGTGATCAGTGCATGATCAGTCATGTGATACGTGTGTGATCAGCCACGTGATCAGTGCATGATATACACGTGATCAGTGCAGGATAGCCACGTGATCACTTCATGATTATTCACGTGATCTGTACATGATCAGTCACGTGAACAGTGCATGGTAAGTCATGTGATCACTGCATGATCAGTCCCGTGATCAGTACATGATCAGTCACGTGAACAGTGCATGATCATTTACGTGATCTGTGCATGATCAGTCACGTGACCAGTATATGGTACCTACGTGATCATTCCCTGACGAGCCACGTGAGCAGTGCATGATAGAAACGTGATGTGTGCATGATCAGTTACGTGAGCAGAGTATGATCAGCCACGTGATCAGTGCATGAGTGCCACGTGATCAGTGCATGATATGTCATGTGACAGGTGTGTGATCAGCCACGTGAACAGTGCATGTTCAGCCACGTGATCAGTCCATGATAGCCACGTGATCAGTGCATGAACAGTTACGTGAGCAGTGTATGATCAGCCACGTGAGCAGTGCATGGTCAGACACGTGAACAGTGTATGATCATCCACGTGATCAGTGCATGATATCCAGTGATCAGTGCATGATCAATCACGTGATCAGTGTATGAACAGCCACGTGAACAGTGCATGCTCAGTCACGTGATCAGGGCCTGCTGAGCTGCGTGATTACTGTCTGCTCATCTGCTTGACAATTGCCAGCTGAGCTGCACGATTCCTTCCTGTCATCTCCTTGACAATTGCCAGCTGTGCTGCGTAATTCCTGCCTGCTCAGCTGCTTGATTATTGCCAGCTGAGCAGCATGATTCCTCACACCAGAGTTCCATGATTATTGCCTGCTGACTGTTTGATTCGGGCCTACTCAGCTCTTTGTTTATTGCCTCCAGAGGCACATGATCAGTGTATGATAGCAAGCATGATCAGCGCATGATCAGTCACATGATCAGCGCCATTAAGTCACGTGATCACTACATGATAGTCATGTGATCAGTCCATGCTCAGTCACGGTATCAGTGCATGATCAGCCACGTGATCAGTGCATGATCTGTCACATGATTAGTGTATGATCATCCACGTGATCAGTGCATGGGAAGTCATGTGATCAGTGCATGATATAGACGTGATCAGTGCATGATCAGTCTCGTGATCAGTGCATGATAGCCACGTGATCAGTGCACGATCACTCACCTGATGGGTGTATGATCATTCACGTGACCTGTACATGGTAGCTGCATGATCAGTGCATGATCAGTCACGTGACCAGTACATGGTGCTACGTGATCGTTGCATGATCAGCCACGTGAACAGAGCATGATAGCCACGTGGTCAGTGCATGATCAGTCACGTGATCAGTACATGATCAGTCCGTGAACAGTGCATGATCATTTACGTGATCATTGCATGATCAGTCACGTGACCAGTATATGGTTGCTACGTGATCATTCCATGACAGCCACGTGAGCAGTGCATGATAGCCACGTGATGTGTGCATGAGTTACGTGAGCAGAGTATGATCAGCCACGTGATCAGTGCATGAGTGCCACGTGATCAGTGCATGATATGTCACGTGACAGTGTGTGATCAGCCACGTGAACAGTGCATGTTCAGCCTCGTGATCAGTGCATGATAGCCACGTGATCAGTGCATGATCAGTTACGTGAGCTGTGTATGATCAGCCACGTGATCAGTGCATGGTCAGACACGTGAACAGTGTATGATCAGCCACGTGATCAGTGCATGGTATCCAAGTGATCAGTGCATGATCATCACGTGATCAGTGTATGATCAGCCACGTGAACAGTGCATGCTCAGTCACGTGATCTGGGCCTGCTGAGCTGCGTGATTACTGTCTGCTCATCTGCTTGACAATTGCCAGCCTAGCTGCACGATTCCTGCCTGTCATCTGCTTGACAATTGCCAGCTGTGCTGCGTAATTCCTGCCTGCTCAGCTGCTTGATTATTGCCAGCTGAGCAGCATGACTCCTCACACCTGTGTTCAATGATTACTGCCTGCTGACTGTTTGATTCGTGCCTACTCAGCTCTTTGTTTATTGCCTCCAGAGGCACATGATCAGTGTATGGTAGCAAACATGATCAGCGCATGATCAGTCACATGATCAGCGCCATTAAGTCACGTGATCACTACATGATAGTCATGTGATCAGTCCATGCTCAGTCACGGTATCAGTGCATGATCAGCCACGTGATCAGTGCATGATCAGCCACGTGATCATTTCATGATAGCTATGTGATCAGTTCATGATTTGTCACGTGATCTGTGCATGACCAGGCAGGTGATCAGTGCATGATCAGCGAGGTGATCAGTGCATGATCCGTCACCTAATGGGTGTATGATCAGTCACGTGACCAGTACATGGTAGCTACATGATCATTGCATTATCAGCCCCGTGAGTAGTGCATGATAGCCACGTGATCAGTGCATGGTCAGTCACGTGATCAGTGCATGATCATCCACGTGATCAGTGCATGTGGAGTCATGTAGTCAATGCATGATAGCCCGTGATCAGTGCACGATCAGTCCCGTGATGAGTGTATGATCAGCCAAGTGATCAGTGCATGATAGCTACGTGATCAGTGCATGATCAGTCACATGATCAGTGCATGATCAGTCACGTGATCAGTGTGTGATCAGCCACGTGATCAGTGCATGCTCAGTCACGTGATCAGTGCCTGCTGAGCTGGGTGATTACTGTCTGCTCATCTGCTTGACAATTTCCAGCTGAGCTGCAGGATTCCTGCCTGTCATCTCCTTGACAATTGCCACCTGTGCTGTGTAATTCCTGCCTGCTCATCTACTTGATTATTGCCAGCTGAGCAGCATGATTTCTCAGAGCTGAGTTCCATGATTATAGCCTGCTGACTGATTCCTGCCTACTCAGCTCTATGTACATTGCCTCCAGAGGCACATGATCAGTGTGTGACACCAAACATGATCAGCACATGTTCAGTCACATGATCAATGCATGATTAGCCAGGTGGTCAGTGCATGATCAATTATGTGATCAGTGCATGATCAGTCATGTGACCAGTACATGGTAGCTGCGTGATCATTGCATGATCAGCCACGTGAGCAGTGCATGATAGCCACGTGATCAGTGCATGATCAGTCACGGGATCAGTGTATGATCAATTAGCTGATCAGTGCATGATCAGTCACGTGACCAGTGCATGGTAGCTAGGTGATCATTGCATGATCAGCCACGTGATCAGTGCATGATAGCCACGTGATCAGTGCATGATCAGTCATGTGATAGTGTGTGATCAGCCACGTGATCAGTGCATGATAGCCACGTGATCAGTGCAGGATAGCCACGTGATCACTGCATGATCATTCACGTGATCTGTACATGATCAGTCACGTGAACAGTGCATGATAAGTCATGTGATCAGTGCATGATCAGTCCCGTGATCAGTACATGATCAGTCACGTGAACAGTGCATGATCATTTACGTGATCTTTGCATGATCAGTCACGTGACCAGTATATGGTTGCTACGTGATCATTCCATGACGAGCCACGTGAGCAGTGCATGATAGCCATGTGATGTGTGCATGAGTTACGTGAGCAGAGTATGATCAGCCACGTGATCAGTGCATGAGTGCCACGTGATCAGTGCATGATATGTCACGTGACAGGTGTGTGATCAGCCATATGAACAGTGCATGTTCAGCCACGTATTCAGTGCATGATAGCCACGTGAACAACGCATGATCAGTTACGTGAGCAGTGTATGATCAGCCACGTGATCAGTGCATGGTCAGACACGTGAACAGTGTATGATCAGCCACGTGATCAGTGCATGGTATCCAAGTGATCAGTGCATGATCATCACGTGATCAGTGTATGATCAGCCACGTGAACAGTGCATGCTCAGTCACGTGATCTGGGCCTGCTGAGCTGCGTGATTACTGTCTGCTCATCTGCTTGACAATTGCCAGCTGAGCTGCACGATTCCTGCCTGTCATCTGCTTGACAATTGCCAGCTGTGCTGCGTAATTCCTGCCTGCTCAGCTGCTTGATTATTGCCAGCTGA